>NW_024097818.1:0-175477 GCF_016545835.1 Crotalus tigris
TTGCCAACAATTGTGATATTGGCCCAGGCCTATCTTTTCATTGAAAGGTCAGATACGGAAAACACATGTTTTTTCGGGTTGCCCAACCTGTGGGCAACCTGAGTATATGCATACATTGCGAATTTGAAGTCAGTTTCATATTTTGAGTTTTCATGCTTAATTGGCTTATTTGCCAACAATTGTGATATTGGCGCAGGCCTAACTTTTGAAGGAAAGGTCAGATACGGAAAACACATGTTTTTTCGGGTTCCCCAACCTGTGGGAAACCTGAGTATATGCATACATTTCGAATTTGAGGTCAGTTTCACATTTTGAGTTTTCATGCTATATTGGCCATTTGCCAACAATTGTGATACAGGCCCAAGCCTACCTTTTTAAGGAAAGGTTGGATATGGAAAACACATGTTTTTTCGGGTTCCCCAACCTGTGGGCAACCTGAGTATATGCATACATTGCAAATTTGAGGCCAGTTTCACATTTTGAGTTTTCATGCTTAATTGGCTTATTTGCCAACAATTGTGATATTGGCGCAGGCCTACCTTTTGAAGGAAAGGTTGGATACGGAAAACACATGTTTTTTCGGATTCCCCAACCTGTGGGGAATCTGAGTATATGCATACATTTCGAATTTGAGGTCAGTTTCACATTTTGAGTTTTCATCCTTAATTGGCTTATTTGCAACATATGCGATTTAGGCACAGCCTACCTTTTGAAGGAAGGTTGGATACGGAAAACACATGTTTTTTTTGGGGTTGGCCCAACTGTGGGACCTGAGTATATGCATACATTTCGAATTTGAGGTCAGTTTCACATTTTGAGTTTTCATGCTTAATTGGCCATTTGCAAACATATGCGATATAGGCCCAAGCCTACATTTTGAAGGAAAGGTTGGATACGGAAAACACATGTTTTTTCGGATTGCCCAACCTGTGGGTAACCTGAGTATATGCCTCCATTCGAATTTGAGGTTAGTTTTCACATTTTGAGTTTTCATGCTTAATTGGCTATTTCCAACATTGTGATATTGGGCCAGGCCTATCTTTTGATGGAAAGGTCAGATACGGAAAACACATGTTTTTTCGGGTTCCCCAACCTGTGGGCAACCTGAGTATATGCATACATTCCGAATTTGAGGTCAGTTTCACATTTTGAGTTTTCCATTTGCCAACAATTGTGATATTGGCCCAGGCCTATCTTTTCATGGAAAGGTCAGATACGGAAAACTCATGTTTTTTCGGGTTGCCCAACCTGTGGGCAACCTGAGTATATGCATACATTGCGAATTTGAAGTCAGTTTCACATTTTGAGTTTTCATGCTTAATTGGCTTATTTGCCAACAATTGTGATATTGGCGCAGGCCTACTTTTGAAGGAAAGGTCAGATACGGAAAACACATGTTTTTTCGGGTTCCCCAACCTGTGGGCAACCTGAGTATATGCATACATTTCGAATTTGAGGTCAGTTTCACATTTTGAGTTTTCATGCTAAATTGGCCATTTGCCAACAATTGTGATACAGGCCCAAGCCTACCTTTTTAAGGAAAGGTTGGATATGGAAAACACATGTTTTTTCGGGTTCCCCAACCTGTGGGCAACCTGAGTATATGCATACATTGCAAATTTGAGGCCAGTTTCACATTTTGAGTTTTCATGCTTAATTGGCTATTTGCCAACAATTGTGATATTGGCGCAGGCCTACCTTTTGAAGGAAAGGTTGGATACGGAAAACACATGTTTTTTCGGATTCCCCAACCTGTGGGGAACCTGAGTATATGCATACATTTCGAATTTGAGGTCAGTTTCACATTTTGAGTTTTCATGCTTAATTGGCCATTTGCCAACAATTGTGATATTGCCCAGGCCTACCTTTTGAAGGAAAGGTTCAGATACGGAAAACACATGTTTTTTCGGGTTCCCCAACCTGTGGGGAACCTGAGTATATGCATACATTTCGAATTTGAGGTCAGTTTCACATTTTGAGTTTTCATGCTTAATTGGCCATTTGCCAACAATTGTGATATTGGCGCAGGCCTACCTTTTGAAGGAAAGGTCAGATACGGAAAACACATGTTTTTTCGGGTTCCCCAACCTGTGGGGAACCTGAGTATATGCATACATTTGCGAATTTGAGGTCAGTTTCACATTTTGAGTTTTCATGCTTAATTGGCTTATTTGCCAACAATTGTGATATTGGCGCAGGCTACCTTTTGAAGGAAAGGTTGGATACGGAAAACACATGTTTTTTCGGGTTCCCCAACCTGTGGGGAACCTGAGTATATGCATACATTTGAATTTGAGGTCAGTTTCACATTTTGAGTTTTCATGCTTAATTGGCCATTTGCCAACAATTGTGATATTGGCCCAGGCCTACCTTTTGAAGGAAGGGTCGGATACAGAAAACACATGTTTTTTCGGGTTCCCCAACCTGTGGGCAACCTGAGTATATGCATACATTTCGAATTTGAGGTTAGTTTCACATTTTGAGTTTTCATGCTTAACTGGCCCAGGCCTACCATTTGAAGGAAAGGTTGGATACGAAAAACTCATGTTTTTTCGGGTTCCCCAGCATGTGGGAACCTTTCAAATTTGAGGTTAGTTTCAGATTTTGAGTATTCATGCTTATTTGGCTCATTACCAACAAATGCGATATAAGCGCAGGTCTAACTTTTGAAGGAAAGGTAGGATACGGAAAACACATGTTTTTTCGGGTTTGCCAAACTGTGGGGAACTGGAGTATATGCATACTTTTGACATTTATGGTCAGTTACACATTTTGAGTTTTCATGCTTAATTGGCTTATTTGCCAACTAATGTGGTTTAGGCACAAACTTTTGAAGGAAAGGTCATATATGGAAAACAGATTTTTTGGGGGGTTCCCCAACCTGAGGGGAACCTGAGTATATGCATACTTTTCACATTTATGGTCAGTTACACATTTTCAGTTTTCATGTTTAATTGGCTTATTTGCCAAAAATTGTGATAGTGGTACACGCTTAACTTTTGAAGGAAAGGTCAGATACGGAAAGCACATTTTTTTGGGTTCCCCAACCTGTCGGGAACCTGAGTATATGCATACATTTCGAATTTGAGGTCAGTTTCACATTTTGAGTTTTCATCCTTAATGGGCTTATTTGCCAACAATTTTTTTTTTTATTAAAAATTTTTGTAAATTTTTACAAAAAGACAAAAAAGTAACAATGCAATACAATACAAAAACAAAGCAAAGCAAAACAAAACAAAACAAACCTTCCCCAACCCTCCCCAAAACCCCCACTCCCTCCCCCCCCGGAGTTTCCCAGAGCAGAATATAGGTTAATTAAAAAAAGTTTAAAAAGTTATATGAAAAAAGAAAAGAATATAACACTAAAATATATGTGTATATTTAAAAATAAAAGTTATAAAAAAGCTAAATGATATTTTTTTATATCCAATTTAAATTGTATAAACTTTATCCATTTATCCCAAACAGCAAAAAATTTCTCTTGTGATTGTTCTTTTAAGAAAGCCGAAATCTTTGCCATTTCCGCCAAATAAGACACTTTAAGAAACCATTCCTGCAAAGTAGGCAAAGATTCCTTCTTCCAATATTGTCCTACTAACAGCCTTGCGGCTGTGATCAAATTCAGCATCAATATAACCTCCTTTGTATCACAATCAGTAACTATACCTAATAAAAATAATTGTGGAGTAAATTTTACCCTCCTTCTAAAAATTCTCTGAATATTCCACCATATCTTAATCCAAAAGGCTTTTATATTTCTGCACGACCACCAGATATGATAATAGGTGGCATCCAGACAACCACATCTCCAACATTTAGGCTGTAGGTCAGGGTACATAAAAGACATTTTTTGTGGATCAAGGTGCCATCTATAAAACATTTTGTAAAAATTTTCCCTTAAATTCTGTGCTCGTGTAAATTTAACATTTCTCACCCAAATAGTTTCCCAGGTATCCAGTAGAACTGGTTCACCAAAATTCTGCGCCCATTTAATCATACAATCTTTAATTAATTCTGTTTCTGAATCCAATTCCACTAGAACCCCATAAATTCTCTTAATATGAGTTTGTCTTTGATCCTTCACTTGCTTAATAAGATTTTCATCTTCTCTGAGGAAACCCACCTTACGATCCATCTTCCATCTGTCTACTAATTGCCTATATTGAAACCAAGAATAAATAATATTTTCATGTACTAGCTCTTCCAATAATTTTAACTGCCAGTTTTGTCCATCCCATCTAAGTAACGGTGTATAAGACACCGTATCCATTTTAACACCTCTTTTTATCCCCTCTATCGCATGCCAAGGTATAGCCCATAATGGTATTTTGAAATCACTTTTATAATATTTTCTCCAAACCCTAAGTAAAGAGATTCTTATAATATGAGATTTAAAAGCCCGGTCCACTTTTTTATTAAATATTAAATAGGCATGCCAACCAAAAAGTAAATCCCATCCCTCCAAATGGAGTATCTCCAAATTTGTTAAATTTACCCAATCACTAATTAATGTTAAAACCACCGCATCATAATATAATTTCAAATTCGGTACCTTGAGTCCACCTCTCTCACGGGAGTCTTGCATGATTTTAAACTTTACTCTTGGTTTTTTCCCTGCCCAAATAAATTTGTTAATACCTTTCTGCCATTCACTTAAATTAATCTCATTCTTCAAAATCGGTAACATTTGAAACAAAAAAAGAAACTTGGGTAGAACATTCATTTTTATCACTGCAATTCTTCCCATGAGAGATAATTGCAACTTCTCCCAATTCCTCAAGTCTTTCTGTACTCTAACCCACAACCTTTCATAGTTATTCTTGAACAATTTTGCATTAGAAACAGATAAAATCACCCCCAAATATTTTACCTTATTAACAATTTCAAAACCCGTCAAATTAGCCAAAATCTGCTTCTCCCGAATAGTCATATTTTTAGGTAGGATTTTAGTCTTATTAACATTAATCTTAAAACCCGAAACCAAGCCATAATGATAAGTCAACTGTAATAACTTTACTACAGAATAAGTAGGTTGCGACAAAGTAACCACCAAGTCATCTGTGAAAGCTCTTAACTTATATTCTTTTTTATTAACTTCTATTCCTTTTATTTCCTGCGACTCACGGATTTTAATCAACAATATTTCCAATGTTAAAACAAACAGCAACGGTGATAATGGACATCCCTGCCTAGTACCTTTCTCTATTGTAAAAACCTCTGACAAACCTCCATTAACAATAAGTTGTGCCGTTTGTTTTTGGTATATTGCCGTAAGAGCTTGTAATATCTTTTCACCAAGATTCATCTCTTCAATTACTCTTAACATAAAATGCCAATTCAATTGATCAAAAGCTTTTTCAGCATCTAAAAATATCAGCCCTGCAGAAACTTGATTATTCTTATCTAGATATTCTAATAAATTAGTAATTTGTCTAGCATTATTTTTCATGTACCTACCAGTTATAAACCCAGATTGATCCTTGTGCACAAGATGATGCACAACCCTCATAAGCCTATTTGCTAAAATTTTTGCAAATATCTTATAGTCAACATTTAAAAGAGATATAGGTCTATAATTCTTTGGTAAAGTAAGATCTTGATCCTCTTTTGGGATCAAGGATATAAAAGCATTACACCATGAAGGAGGAATCTCTGAGCCCTGTAAAATATTATTAAAAAGATCACCTAATAGTTGAATCATCTCTTCCATTAGAGCTTTATAATAAACAGATGACAACCCATCGGTACCCGGTGCTTTCCCTGGTTTCAATTGTTTGATTGCTATCGCAATTTCCTCATTAGTAATTAAACCATTAATTTCATGTTTCTGGTCCTCTGTCAGTTTGGGGAAGTTGGCCTCACTTAAATATTTATTTATATCTAAAATTTGCACATTAGTAGATTTATATAATTTTTGATAATAATCTAAAAAAGATTTCTTAATCAATTCCTTCTGATACACTAGTTTACCCTTATAGTTTATTTTATCTATTATTCTCTGTCTCTGTTTCTTTCTTAATTGATAAGCCAACCATCTTCCTGGTTTATTAGCATTACAAAATGTATTTTGTTTCATAAACAATAAATTGGTTGCGGATTGATCCGCCATCAACATGTTAAATTGTGTTCTTAGCAACTTTATAGATTCTTTAATCCTTTCATCTGAAGGATTTAAAATCAAAAGCTTTTCTTTTAATTTAATCTCATCTTCCAATTCTTTACGTTTCTGAGTCTGCTTTTGCCTATGAAAGTTATTCATTTTTATCAAAATCCCACGCATAAATGCTTTACCTGCATCCCATACCATTGACATTGAAGTCCCCTTATACATATTCAGAGCAAAATAATCCTTTAAACACTCCTTTAACTTTTGAACATTCTTTTCTTGTCTAAATAAGTTCTCATTCACCCTCCAGGATCTTCTCTCCTCTTTTTCTTGAATCAGCTCCATCCAAACTGGGCTATGATCCGTCAGCGACCTAGGAAAAATCTTTACATTCTTTACTCTATTATATAAATCCGTTGTAATAAAAAAGAAATCAATTCTGAGAAGAAGGTAAAGTCTCTCTCCTCTTGATTACATTCCCGCCAATAATCCCTTAGTTCCCAGTCCTCTTTCATGTCAAAAAAGGCTTTAGGTAATTTTGCCTGTTTAAAAAGAGGAGAAGAACCTTTCTTGTCCCTTTGTATATCTAGGACACCATTCCAATCACCCATTAATATCACGGATCTATAGTCCATCAAAGTTATTTTTTGATGTAGCAATCTATAAAATTGTTCCTGTTGCTGATTTGGTGCATAAAGTCCCACTATAAGTATTTTCTTACCATATAAACCAAGTTCAATCATTACATATCTTCCTTGGGGATCTGATTCTACCAGACAAGCTGGTAAATTTTGCTTCACATAAATAACCACTCCCCCCTTTTTCCCAGGAGCTGAAGATACAAAATGAGATCCCAGACGGGCGTTAACTAAATATTTTTGATCTTTAAGTAAAATATGAGTTTCCTGTAGGCAGATAACATCATTATTATGTTGCTTTAAGTAGTAAAAGATTTTCTTTCTTTTCTGAGGGGAATTTAGACCATTAACATTCCAGGTCAGGAACTTTGCCATCTCCCTTGACCAGGAGCCTGGAGAAGACTACCTGGAGGTCTGCCATTGCTGTATGTGTTGCAGAACTCTTGGGTCTTGCTCCTCCCACCGGCAATGAAGCACTTTCCAAAGAAGATTCTTTAATTTCTTTCTTTTGTTGCTCCTTTTCCTTACGTCTATGTGCTGCACGGGTCATCCTCTGCTCTTTAACCTCTATTTGACGTTGCCATTCAGCTTGCGTCTTCCCAGCAGAGATCAGACCTAATGTTTCAGATTGTTGTTCTGGCTCTTTACCACTCAAGAGCTTCTGAGAAGATGAAGCTGAGCCTGCACCCAGGACCGTATTATAAAACTCTTTAGCTTTGGCAACCGTATTCAGCCTGTGACGCATCCCCGCATGGCTCAGAGCAATGCCCATCGGGATCTCCCATCTGAATGGCATCAATCTAGCTTTAAGCTCATTAGCTAAGAAAGCAAAATCTTTCCTGTTTCTTAGGATTTTTGATGGGATTTCCTTTAGAATGATAACATTTTGGGCAGCAATCTGGAATCTCTTATTATAAAAAGCTTGTATAATTTCATTACGCAGAGACTTCTTTGTAAAATAAATCACAACATCTCTAGGCAAGTTCTTCTGCTTCGCAATCCAGGAATTAACTCTATAAATTTTTTCCACTTCTCTGCGTAATTCTCCTTTATCCATATTCAAAGCAACAGCTAAATCACTAAGCACCATCTCCATCAAATCTTGATTCATGTCCTCCTTCAGACCACTGATCCTCAGGGCGTGCTCCATCTCCCTATACTGAGACATAAGGATATCTTCTTGTGAAATCTCCATCTTCCTTTCCATATCTTGAAATTTATCCTCAAAAAAGTCAACTTTGTCTGCGACTTCCTCCACTCTCGAATCCAGCTTCACCACCACAGAAGCCAAACCTGATAAAGCTGTAATTATATCTTGCCGCATAATAGTATTATTATCCTCTAATGAGTCCTTCATTTCATTTAATTCCACTTTAATTTCAGATTTAATCTGTACAACAAGTTGCTTCATTTCATCTCTAATTTGAGATACAGCATCTCCCATTATGTCTTTAATCTCTTGTGCAGACAGGCCTGGCAAAGGAGGGGAGGGTGGTGGCTGGGTCGGTGGTACATGTTTAGGTTGTTGTTGTTGTTGTGCAGTTAAAGTTGTGGGAGAGGAAACCACCTTAGGTAGTATAGAAGGCGGTTGTCTCTTTGAAGCCATTTTTTTAAAAACACAGTTCTCTCTTCCCTTCTCCCCAAAAAAAGGGAGGGGGGAGATAAAAATTAAAAGGAACAAAAATACTGTAATCCTTAGAATTCCAAAAAAGGAAAAAGAGGAAAAGTCAAGAGAAAGATCCAAAACTGAAAACAAGGAAATCAAAAACAGTCATTTAAGTCCATTACCTTTCAAGAAAAATAAGAACAAAGAGACAAAGAAAAAAAAAAGAAAAAAAGCCGAACACTTTCAAAACGCCATCTTATTTTCTCTCTCCGTGCCAGCAAAAAAGAACAAAGGAGAAACAACCAAAACTAACTAGAAAAGGAAAATAAAACACTAAACTATAAAAAGAAATCCTTTAAACCGCTCTGTCCGCTTCAAAAGTTACTCACCGAGACTCTTTAGACGCGGAGATAGAAGCGGCGGTTCCTTTTGCTTCCGAAGAAGCAAAAACAGCTGGGAGGCGGAGATCAGCAGGAGCTCCGAGGGAACGCTCCTTCCACCCCCTCAAGGAAAAAATCCAGAGGGGGTTCAGGGGTTCTACCTCTACTCCTGCGTTTTCTACCCCTTCCCTTTGCCCGGGAAGGGGATTCCGAACCGCGGGCCAGCTGGTGCGCGCTGAGCTCCGCAGATCTGACACCTTCCCAGCTGGATGGCTACAAAGTAGCCGCCATCATTGCCGCCACATACCGGAAGCTCCCCAACAATTGAGATATTGGCCCAGGCCTACCTTTTGAAGGAAAGGTCCGATACGGAAAACACATGTTTTTTCGGGTTCCCCAACCTGTGGGGAACCTGAGTATATGCATACATTTCGAAATTGAGGTCAGTTTCACATTTTGAGTTTATATGCTTAATTGGCCATTTGCCAACAATTGTGATATTGGCCCAGGCCTACCTTTTGAAGGAAAGGTCGGATACGGAAAACACATGTTTTTTCGGATTCCCCAACCTGTGGGGAACCTGAGTATATGCATACATTTCGAATTTGAGGTCAGTTTCACATTTTGAGTTTTCATGCTAAATTGGCCATTTGCCAACAATTGTCATATTGGCCCAGGCCTCCCTTTTGAAGGAAAGTTCAGATACGGAAAACACATGTTTTTTCGCGTTCCCCAACCTGTGGGGAACCTGAGTATATGCATACATTTCGAATTTGAGGTCAGTTTCACATTTTGAGTTTTCACCCTTAATAAGCTTATTTGCCAACAATTGAGATATTGGCCCAGGCCTACCTTTAGAAGGAAAGGTCCGATACGGAAAACACATGTTTTTTCGGATTCCCCAACCTGTGGGGAACCTGAGTATATACCTACATTTGAATTTGAGGTCAGTTTCACATTTTGAATTTTCATGCTTAATTGGCTTATTTGCCAACAATTGTGATATTGGCCCACACCTACCTTTTGAAGGAAAGTTCAGATACTGAAAACACATGTTTTTTCGGGTTCCCCAACCTGTGGAGATCCTGAGTATATGCCTACTTTTCAAATTTGAGGTCAGTTTCACATTTTGAGTATTCTTGATTACTTGGCTCGTTGCCCAAAAATGTGATACAAGCCCAGGCCTACCTTTTGAAGGGAAGGTCGGATACGGAAAACACATGTTTTTTAAGGGTCCCCAGCATGTGGGTAACCTGAGTACGTAAAAACTTTTTGAATTTTACGTCAGTTTCACATTTTGAGTTTTCATGCTTAACTGGCTATTTGCCAACAAATGTGATATAGGCCCAGGCCTACCTTTTGAAGAAAAGATCGGATACGGAAAACACATCTTTTTTCAGTTTCCCCAACCTGTGGGGAACCTGAGTATATGCATACTTTTCAAATTTGAGGTCAGTTTCACATTTTGAGTTTTCATGCTTACTTGGCTCTTGGCCAACAAATGCGAAACAGGCCCAGGCCTACCATTTGAAGGAAAGGTTGGATACGAAAAACACATGTTTTTTCGGATTCCCAACCTGAGTATGTGCATACATTTCGAATTTGAGGTCAGTTTCACATTTTGAGTTTTCATCCTTAATTGGCTTATTTGCCAACAATTGAGATATTGGCCCAGGCCTACCTTTTGAAGGAAAGGTCCGATACGGAAAACACATGTTTTTTCTTGGTCCCCAACCTGTGGGGAACCTCAGTATATGTATACATTTCAAATTTGAGGTCAGTTTCACATTTGGAGTTTTCCTCCTTAATTGGCTTATTTGCCAACAAATGTGATATAGGCCCAGGCCTACCTTTTCAAGAAAAGATCGGATACGGAAAACACATCTTTTTTCGGTTTCCCCAACCTGTGGGGAACCTGAGTATATGCATACTTTTCAAATTTGAGATCAGTTTCACATTTTGAGTTTTCATTCTCACTTGGCACGTTGCCAACAAATGTGATACAGGCACAGGCCTACCTTTTGAAGGAAAGGTCAGATACGGAAAACACATGTTTTTTCGGGTTCCCCAACCTGTGGGGAACCTGAGTATATACATACATTTCGAATTTGAGGTCAGTTTCACATTTTGAGTTTTCACCCTTAATTGGCTTATTTGCCAACAATTGAGATATTGGCCCAGGCCTACCTTTTGAAGGAAAGGTCAGATACGGAAAACACATGTTTTTTCGGGTTCCCCAACCTGCGGGCAACCTGAGTATATGCATACATTTCGAATTTCAGGTCAGTTTCACATTTTGAGTTTTCATGCTAAATTGGCCATTTGCAAACATATGCGATATAGGCCCAAGTCTACCTTTTGAAGGAAAGGTTGGATACGGAAAACACATGTTTATTCGGGTTCCCCAACCTGTGGGCAACCTGAGTATATGCATACAGTTCGAATTTGAGGTCAGTTTCACATTTTGAGTTTTCATGCTAAATTGGCCATTTGCAAACATATGCGATATAGGCCCAAGCTTACCTTTTGATGGAAAGGTCAGATACGGAAAACACGTTTTTTCGGCTTCCCCAACCTGTGGGCAACCTGAGTATATGCATACATTTTGAATTTGAGGTCAGTTTCACATTTTGAGTTTTCATGCTAAATTGGCCATTTGCCAACAATTGTGATATTGGCGCAGGCCTACCGTTTGATGGAAAGGTCAGATACGGAAAACACATGATTTTTCGGGTTCCCCAACCTGTGGGCAACCTGAGTATATGCATACATTTCGAATTTGAGGTCAGTTTCACATTTTGAGTTTTCATGCTAAATTGGCCATTTGTAAACATATGCGATATAGGCCCAGGCCTATCTTTTGAAGGAAAGGTTGGATACGGAAAACACATGTTTTTTCGGGTTGCCCAACCTGTGGGGAACCTGAGTATATACATACATTTCGAATTTGAGGTCAGTTTCACATTTTGAGTTTTCATGCTTAATTGGCCATTTGCCAACAATTGTGATATTGGCCCAGGCCTACCTTTTGAAGGAAAGGTTGGATACGGAAACACATGTTTTTTCGGGTTCCCCAACCTGTGGGGAAGTTGAGTATATGCATACATTTCGAATTTGAGGTCAGTTTCACATTTTGAGTTTCATGCGTAAATTGGCCATTTGCAATACATATGTCGATATAAGCGCCCAAGCCTACATTTTTTGGGAAAGGTCGGATAACGGAAAAACAAAATTTTTTTTTCGGGTTGCCCAACGCGTGTGGGGAATGAGGATATGCATACATTTCGAATTGGAGGTCAATTTCACATTTTGAGTTTTCATGCTTAATTGGCTTATTTGCCAACAATTGTGATATTAGCGCAGGCCTACCTTTTGAAGGAAAGGTTGGATACGGAAAAACACATGTTTTTTGGGGTTGCCCAACCTGTGGGCAACCTGAGTATATGCATACATTGCGAATTTGAGGTCAGTTTCACATTTTGAGTTTTTCATGCTGCAGAATATGGCCAGTTTGCAAATCATAAATGCGATATAGCCCCAAGCCTTACGCTTTTATGGAAAGGTTCGAATACGACAACACGTTTTTTTTTTTTCGGCTTCCCCAACCTGTGGGCAACCGAGTATATGCATACATTGTGAACTTTGGAGGGCAGTTTCACTTTTGAGTTTTTCATGCTTAATTGGCCATTTGCCAACCATTGTGATATTGGCCCAGGCCTACCTTTTGAAGGAAAGGTCAGATACGGAAAACACATATTTTTTTGGGTTCCCTAACCTGTGGGGAACCTGAGTATATGCATACATTTCGAATTTGAGGTCAGTTTCACATTTTGAGTTGTCATGCTTAATTGGCCATTTGCCAACAATTGTGATATAGGCCCAAGCCTACCTTTTGAAGGAAAGGTTGGATACGGAAAACTCATGTTTTTTTCGGTTGCCCAACCTGTGGGGAACCTGAGTATATGCATACATTTTGAATTTGAGGTCAGTTTCACATTTTGAGTTTTCATGCTTATTGGCTATTTGCAAACATTGTGTATTTAGGATTGGCCCAGACCTCCATTTTGAAGGAAGGGTCCGGTACGGAAAACACTGTTTTTTCAGGTTCCTCCCCTCAACCTGTGGGGAACCTGAGTATATGCATACATTTCGAATTGGAGGTCAGTTTCACTTTTTGAGTTTTCATGCTTAATTGGCCATTTGCCAACATATGAGATATATGCCCAGGCCTACCTTTTGAAGGAAAGGTCAGATACGGAAAACAAATTTTTTTTCGGGTTCCCCAACCTGTAGGGAACCTGAGTATATGCCTACATTTGAATTTGAGGTCAGTTTCACATTTTGAGTTTTCATACTAAATTGGCCATTTTGCCACAATTTTGAATATTGGCCCATTCTATCTTTTTGAAAGAAAGATTGGAGATGGGAAAACACAATGTTTTTTTCGGTTCCCCACCCTGTGGGCACCTGAGTATATGCCTAACATTTCGAATTTGAGGTCAGTTTCAAATTTTGAGTTTTCATGCTTAATTGGGTTATTTGCCAACAAATGTGATATTGGCCCAGGCCTACCTTTTGAAGGAAAGGTCAGATACGGAAAACACATTTTTTTTTCGGTTTGCCCAACCTGTGGGGAACCTGAGCATATGCATACATTTCGAATTTGAGGTCAGTTTCACATTTTGAGTTTTCATGCTTAATTGGCCATTTGCCAACAATTGTGATATTGGCCCAGGCCTACCTTTTTGAAGGAAAGGTTGGATACGGAAAACACATGTTTTTTCGGGTTCCCCAACCTGTGGGGAACCGGAGTATATGCATACATTTCAAATTTGCGGTCCGTTTCACATTTTGAGTTTTCATGCTAAATTGGCCATTTGCCAACATATGCGATATAGCCCAGCCTACCTTGTTGAAGGAAAGGTGGATACGAAAACATATGTTTTTTTTCGGCTTCCACAACCTGTCGGTAACCTGATTATTCATACACATTCGAATTTGATGGTCATTTCACATTTTGAGTTTCATGCTAAAATTTGCCATTGCCAACAGTGGTATTGGCCCGGAACTACCTTTTGATGGAAAGGTCATATACTAAAAACACATGTTTTTTTCGGGTTCCACAACCTGTGTGTCAACCTTAGTATAAGGCATACATTGCGATGTTGAGGTCATTTTCCACATTTTGAGTTTTTTTCAATTTGCTAATTGGCCATTTGCCAACAATTGTGATATTGGCCCAGGCCTACCTTTTGAAGAAAGGTCAGATACGGAAAACACATGTTTTTTTGGGTTCCACAAAGTATGGGGAAACTGAGTATATGCATACATTTCGAATTTGAGGTCAGTTTCACATTTAGAGTTTTCATGCTAAATTGGGCGATTTGCAAACATATGCGAATATCGGCCCAAGCCTACCTTTTGAAGGAAAAGGTTGGATAACGGAAAACAAATGTTTTTCGGGTTGCCCAACCCGTGGGGAACCTGAGTACACGCATACATTTCGAATTTGAGGTCAGTTTCACATTTTGAGTTTTCATGCTTAATTGGCTTATTTGCCAACAATTGTGATATTGGCCCAGGCGTACCTTTTGAAGGAAAGGTCAGATACGGAAAACACATGTTTTTTCGGGTTCCCCAACCTGTGGGAAACCTGAGTATATGCATACATTTCGAATTTGAAGTCAGTTTCACATTTTGAGTTTTCATGCTAAATTGGCCATTTGCAAACATATGCGATATAGGCCCAAGCCTACCTTTTGAAGGAAAGGTTGGATACGGAAAACATATGTTTTTTCGGCTTCCACAACCTGTCGGGAACCTGAGTATATGCATACACTTCGAATTTGAGGTCAGTTTCACATTTTGAGTTTTCATGCTAAATTGGCCATTTGCCAACAATTGTGATATTGGCCCAGGCCTACCTTTTGATGGAAAGGTCAGATACGGAAAACACATGTTTTTTCGGGTTGCCCAACCTGTGGGCTACCTGAGTATATGCATACATTTCGAATTTCAGGTCAGTTTCACATTTTGAGTTTTCATGCTTAATTGGCTATTTGCCAACAATTGTGATATTGGCCCAGACCTACCTTTTGAAAGAAAGATTGGATATGGAAAACACATGTTTTTTCGGGTTCCCCAACCTGTGGGCAACCTGAGTATATGCATACATTTCGAATTTGAGGTCAGTTTCACATTTTGAGTTTTCATGCTAAATTGGCCATTTGCAAACATATGCGATATAGGCCCAAGCTTACCTTTTGATGGAAAGGTCAGATACGGAAAACACATGTTTTTTCGGCTGCCACAACCTGTGGGCAACCTGAGTATATGCATACATTTCGAATTTGAGGTCAGTTTCATATTTTGAGTTTTCATGCTAAATTGGCCATTTGCAAACATATGCGATATAGGCCCAGGCCTAACTTTTGAAGGAAAGGTTGGATACGAAAAACAAATGTTTTTTTCGGATTCCCAACCTGTGGGGAACCTGAGTATGTGCATACATTTCGAATTTGAGGTCAGTTTCACATTTTGAGTTTTCATCCTTAATTGGCTTATTTGCCAACAATTGAGATATTGGCCCAGGCCTACCTTTTGAAGGAAAGGTCCGATACGGAAAACACATGTTTTTTCTTGTTCCCCAACATGTGGGGAACCTCAGTATATGTATACATTTCAAATTTGAGGTCAGTTTCACATTTGGAGTTTTCCTCCTTAATTGGCTTATTTGCCAACAAATGTGATATAGGCCCAGGCCTACCTTTTCAAGAAAAGATCGGATACGGAAAACACATCTTTTTTCGGTTTCCCCAACCTGTGGGGAACCTGAGTATATGCATACTTTTCAAATTTGAGATCAGTTTCACATTTTGAGTTTTCATTCTCACTTGGCACGTTGCCAACAAATGTGATACAGGCACAGGCCTACCTTTTGAAGGAAAGGTCCGATACGGAAAACACATGTTTTTTCGGGTTGCCCAACCTGTGGGGAACCTGAGTATATACATACATTTCGAATTTGAGGTCAGTTTCACATTTTGAGTTTTCATGCTTAATTGGCTTATTTGCCAACAATTGTGATATTGGCGCAGGCCTACCTTTTGAAGGAAAGGTCAGATACGGAAAACACATGTTTTTTCGGGTTCCCCAACTTCTGGGAAACCTGACTATATGCATACATTTCGAATTTGAGGTCAGTTTCACATTTTGAGTTTTCATGCTAAATTGGCCATTTGCAAACATATGCAATATAGGCCCAAGCCTACCTTTTGAAGGAAAGGTTGTATACGGAAAACACATGTTTTTTCGGGTTGCCCAACCTGTCAGGAACCTGAGTATATGCATACACTTCGAATTTGAGGTCAGTTTCACATTTTGAGTTTTCATGCTAAATTGGCCATTTGCAAAGTTATGCGATATAGGCCCAGGCCTATCTTTTGAAGAAAAGGTTGGATACGGAAAACACATGTTTTTTCGGGTTGCCCAACCTGTGGGGAACCGGAGTATATGCATACATTTCGAATTTGCGGTCAGTTTCACATTTTGAGTTTTCATGCTTAATAGGCTATTTGCCAACAATTGTGATATTGGCCAAGGCCTACCTTTTGAAGGAAGGGTCGGATACGGAAAACACATGTTTTTTTCAGGTTCCCCAACCTGTGGGCAACCTGAGTATATGCATACATTTCGAATTTGAGGTCAGTTTCACATTTTGAGTTTTCATGCTAAATTGGCCATTTGCAAACATATGCGATATAGGCCCAAGCCTACCTTTTGAAGGAAAGGTCGGATACGGAAAACAAATGTTTTTTTCGGGTTGCCCAACCTGTGGGGAACCTGAGTATATGCATACATTTCGAATTTGAGGTCAGTTTCACATTTTGAGTTTTCATGCTTAATTGGCTATTTGCCAACAATTTTGATATTGGCCCAGTCCTATCTTTTGAAAGAAAGATTGGATATGGAAAACACATGTTTTTTCGGGTTCCCCAACCTGTGGGCAACCTGAGTATATGCATACATTTCGAATTTGAGTCGTTTCACATTTTGAGTTTCATGCTAAATTGGCCATTGCAACAATGCGCTATAGGCCGAAGCCTCCTTTGAAGGAAAGGTTGGATACGGAAAACACATGTTTTTTCGGGTTCCCCAACCTGTTGGGATCCTAAGTATATGTACACATTTCGAATTTGAGGTCAGTTCCACATTTTGAGTTTTCATCCTTAATTGGCCATTTGCCAACAATTGTGATATTGTCCCAGGCCTACTTTTTGAAGGAAAGGTTGGATACGGAAAACACATGTTTTTTCGGGTTCCCCAACCTGTGGGGAACCTGACTATATGCATACATTTCGAATTTGAGGTCAGTTTTCCATTTTCTGTTTTCATGCTAAATTGGCCATTTGCCAACAATTGTGATATTGGCGCAGGCCTGCCTTTTGAAGGAAAGGTTGGAATAAACGGAAACATAAATGTTTTTTTTCCGGCTTCCACACCTGTGGGCACGGAAGATGCTGAGTAGATGCATACATTTCAAATTTGAGGTCAGTTTCATATTTTGAGTTTTCATGCTAAATTGGCCATTTGCAAACATATGCGATATAGGCCCAGGCCTATCTTTTGAAGGAAAAGTTGGACACGGAAAACACGTTTTTTCGGGTTGCCCAACCTGTGGGGAACCTGAGTATATGAATACATTTCGAATTTGAGGTCTGTTTCACATTTTGAGTTTTCATGCTTAATTGGCTATTTGCCAACAATTGTGATATTGGCGCAGGCCTACCTTTTGAAGGAAAGGTCACTATACGGAAAACACATGTTTTTTCGGGTTCCCCAACCTGTGGGAAACCTGAGTATATGCATACATTTCGAATTTGAGGTCAGTTTCACATTTTGAGTTTTCATGCTAAATTGGCCATTTGCAAACATATCCGATATAGGCCCAAGCCTACCTTTTGAAGGAAAGGTTGGATACGGAAAACACATGTTTTTTCGGGTTGCCCAACCTGTCGGGAACCTGAGTATATGCATACACTTCGAATTTGAGGTCAGTTTCACATTTTGAGTTTTCATGCTAAATTGGCCATTTGCCAACAATTGTGATATTGGCCCAGGCCTACCTTTTGATGGAAAGGTCAGATACGGAAAACACATGTTTTTTCGGGTTCCACAATCTGTGGGTAACCTGAGTATATGCATACATTGCGAATTTGAGGTCAGTTTCACATTTTGAGTTTTCATGCTAAATTGGCCATTTGCCAACAATTGTGATATTGGCCCAGGCCTACCTTTTGATGGAAAGGTCAGATACGGAAAACACATGTTTTTTCGGCTTCCCCAACCTGTGGGCAACCTGAGTATATGCATACGTTGTGAATTTGAGGTCAGTTTCACATTTTGAGTTTTCATGCTAAATTGGCCATTTGCAAACATATGCGATATAGGCCCAGGCCTATCTTTTGAAGGAAAGGTTGGATACGAAAAACAAATGTTTTTTTCGGATTCCCAACCTGTGGGGAACCTGAGTATGTGCATACATTTCGAATTTGAGGTCAGTTTCACATTTTGAGTTTTCATGCTAAATTGGCCATTTGCCAACAATTGAGATATTGGCCCAGGCCTACCTTTTGAAGGAAAGGTCCGATACGGAAAACACATGTTTTTTCTTGTTCCCCAACCTGTGGGGAACCTCAGTATATGTATACATTTCAAATTTGAGGTCAGTTTCACATTTGGAGTTTTCCTCCTTAATTGGCTTATTTGCCAACAAATGTGATATAGGCCCAGGACTACCTTTTCAAGAAAAGATCGGATACGGAAAACACATCTTTTTTCGGTTTCCCCAACATGTGGGGAACCTGAGTATATGCATACTTTTCAAATTTGAGATCAGTTTCACATTTTGAGTTTTCATTCTCACTTGGCACGTTGCCAACAAATGTGATACAGGCACAGGCCTACCTTTTGAAGGAAAGGTCCGATACGGAAAACACATGTTTTTTCGTGTTCCCCAACCTGTGGGAAACCTGAGTATATGCATACATTTCGAATTTGAGGTCAGTTTCACATTTTGAGTTTTCATGCTAAATTGGCCATTTGCAAGCATATGCGATATAGGCCCAAGCCTACCTTTTGAAGGAAAGGTTGGATACGGAAAACATATGTTTTTTCGGCTTCCACAACCTGTGGGCAACCTGAGTATATGCATACATTTCAAATTTGAGGTCAGTTTCATATTTTGAGTTTTCATGCTAAATTGGCCATTTGCAAACATATGCGATATAGGCCCAGGCCTATCTTTTGAAGGAAAAGTTGGACACGGAAAACACGTTTTTTCGGGTTGCCCAACCTGTGGGAACCTGAGTATATGAATACATTTCGAATTTGAGGTCTGTTTCACCTTTTGAGTTTTCATGCTTAATTGGCTATTTGCCAACAATTGTGATATTGGCGCAGGCCTACCTTTTGAAGGAAAGGTCACATACGGAAAACACATGTTTTTTCGGGTTCCCCAACCTGTGGGAAACCTGAGTATATGCATACATTTCGAATTTGAGGTCAGTTTCACATTTTGAGTTTTCATGCTAAATTGGCCATTTGCAAACATATCCGATATAGGCCCAAGCATACCTTTTGAAGGAAAGGTTGGATACGGAAAACGCATGTTTTTTCGGGTTGCCCAACCTGTCGGGAACCTGAGTATATGAATACACTTCGAATTTGAGGTCAGTTTCACATTTTGAGTTTTCATGCTAAATTGGCCATTTGCCAACAATTGTGATACTGGCCCAGGCCTACCTTTTGAAGGAAAGGTTGGATACGGAAAACACATGTTTTTTCGGGTTCCACAACCTGTGGGCAACCTGAGTATATGCATACATTGCGAATTTGAGGTCAGTTTCACATTTTGAGTTTTCATGCTAAATTGGCCATTTGCCAACAATTGTGATATTGGCCCAGGCCTACCTTTTGATGGAAAGGTCAGATACAGAAAACACATGTTTTTTCGGGTTGCCCAACCCGTGGGCTACCTGAGTATGTGCATTTGCCAACAATTGTGATATTGGCCCAGGCCTATCTTTTGAAAGAAAGATTGGATATGGAAAACACATGTTTTTTCGGGTTCCCCAACCTGTGGGCAACCTGAGTATATGCATACATTTCGAATTTGAGGTCAGTTTCACATTTTGAGTTTTCATGCTAAATTGGCCATTTGCAAACATATGCGATATAGGCCCAAGCTTACCTTTTGATGGAAAGGTCAGATACGGAAAAAACATGTTTTTTCGGCTGCCACAACCTGTGGGCAACCTGAGTATATGCATACATTTCGAATTTGAGGTCAGTTTCATATTTTGAGTTTTCATGCTAAATTGGCCATTTGCAAACATATGCGATATAGGCCCAGGCCTATCTTTTGAAGGAAAGGTTGTATACGAAAAACAAATGTTTTTTTCAGATTCCAGACCTGTGGGGAACCTGAGTATGTGCATACATTTCGAATTTGAGGTCAGTTTCACATTTTGAGTTTTCATGCTAAATTGGCCATTTGCCAACAATTGAGATATTGGCCCAGGCCTACCTTTTGAAGGAAAGGTCCGATACGGAAAACACATGTTTTTTCTTGTTCCCCAACCTGTGGGGAACCTCAGTATATGTATACATTTCAAATTTGAGGTCAGTTTCACATTTTGAGTTTTCCTCCTTAATTGGCTTATTTGCCAACAAATGTGATATAGGCCCAGGCCTACCTTTTCAAGAAAAGATCGGATACGGAAAACACATCTTTTTTCGGTTTCCCCAACCTGTGGGGAACCTGAGTATATGCATACTTTTCAAATTTGAGATCAGTTTCACATTTTGAGTTTTCATTCTCACTTGGCACGTTGCCAACAAATGTGATACAGGCACAGGCCTACCTTTTGAAGGAAAGGTCCGATACGGAAAACACATGTTTTTTCGGGTTCCCCAACCTGTGGGGAACCTGAGTATATACATACATTTCGAATTTGAGGTCAGTTTCACATTTTGACTTTTCACCCTTAATTGGCTTATTTGCCAACAATTGAGATATTGGCCCAGGCCTACCTTTTGAAGGAAAGGTCAGATACGGAAAACACATGTCTTTTCGGGTTCCCCAACCTGTAGGGAACCTGAGTATATGCCTACATTTGAATTTGAGGTCAGTTTAACATTTTGAGTTTTCATCCTTAATTGGCTTATTTGCCAACAATTGAGATATTGGCCCAGGCCTACCTTTTGAAGGAAAGGTCAGATACGGAAAGCACATTTTTTCGGGTTCCCCAACCTGTGGGGAACCTGAGTATATGCATACATTTCGAATTTGAGGTCAGTTTCACATTTTGAGTTTTTATGCTAAATTGGCCATTTTCCACAATTGTGGTATTGGCCCAGGCCTACCTTTTGAAGGAAAGGTCAGATACGGAAAACACATGTTTTTTCGGGTTCCCCAACCTATCGGGAACCTGAGTACATTTCGAATTTGAGGTCAGTTCACATTTTGAGTTTTCATGCTTAATTGGCCATTTGCCAACAATTGTGATATTGGCCCAGGCCTACCCTTTGAAGGAAAGGTCGGATACGGAAAACACATGTTTTTTCGGATTCCCCAACCTGTGTGGAATCTGAGTATATGCATACATTTCGAATTTGAGGTCAGTTTCACATTTTGAGTTTTCATCCTTAATTGGCTTATTTGCCAACAATTGAGATATTGGCCCAGGCCTACCTTTTGAAGGAAAGGTCAGATACGGAAAGCACATTTTTTCGGGTTCCCCAACCTGTGGGGAACCTGAGTATATGCATACATTTCGAATTTGAGGTCAGTTTCACATTTTGAGTTTTTATGCTAAATTGGCCATTTCCCAACAATTGTGGTATTGGCCCAGGCCTACCTTTTGAAGGAAAGGTCAGACACGGAAAACACATGTTTTTTCGGGTTCCCCAGCTTGTGGGGACCCTGAGTATATGCATACCTTTCATATTTGAGGTTAGTTTCACATTTTGAGTATTCATGCTTATTTGCCAACAAATGCGATATAGGCTCAGGCCTAACTTTTGAAGGAAAGGTAGGATACGGAAAACACATGTTTTTTCGGTTTTGTCAAACTGTCGGGAACTGGAGTATATGCATACTTTTCACATTTGAGTTCAGTTTCACATTTTGAGTTTTCAATCTTAATTGGCTATTTGTCAATAATTGTGATATAGGCCCAGGCCTACCTTTTGAAGGAAATGTCAGATACGGAAAAAAGATGCTTTTTCGGGTTCCCCAGCCTGTGGAGAACCTGAGTATTCCAACACTTTTCAAATTTGAGGTCAGTTTCACATTTTGTGTTTTCAACGTTAATTGGCTTATTTGCCAACAATTGAGATATTGGCCCAGGTCTACCTTTTGAAGGAAAGGTCAGATACGGAAAACACATGTTTTTTTTGGTTGCCCAACCTGTGGGGAACCTTAGTATATGCATACATTTCGAATTTGAGGTCAGTTTCACATTTTGAGTTTTTATGCTAAATTGGCCATTTCCCAACAATTGTGGTATTGGCCCAGGCCTACCTTTTGAAGGAAAGGTCAGATACGGAAAACACATGTTTTTTCGGGTTCCCCAACCTGTGGGGAACCTGAGTATATGCATACATTTCGAATTTGAGGTCAGTTCACATTTTGAGTTTTCATGCTTAATTGGTCATTTGCCAACAATTGTGATATTGGCCCAGCCTACCTTTTGAAGGAAAGGTTCGATACGGAAAACACATGTTTTTTCGGATTCCCTAACCTGTGGGGAATCTGAGTATATGCATACATTTCGAATTTGAGGTCAGTTTCACAATTTTGAGTTTTCATCCTTAATTGGCTTATTTGCCAACAATTGAGATATTGGCCCAGGCCTACCTTTTGAAGGAAAGGTCCGATACGGAAAACAAATTTTTTTTCGGGTTCCCCAACCTGTGGGGAACCTGAATATATGCCTACATTTGAATTTGAGGTCAGTTTCACATTTTGAGTTTTCATCCTAAATTGGCCATTTGCCAACAATTGTGATATTGGCCCAGGCCTCCCTTTTGAAGGAAAGGTCATACGGAAAACAGATGTTTTTTCGGGTTCCCCAACCTGTGGGGAATCTGAGTATATGCATACATTTCGAATTTGAGGTCAGTTTCACATTTTGAGTTTTCATGCTTAATTGGCCATTTGCCAACAATTGTGATATTGGCCCAAACCTACCTTTGTAAGGAAAGGTCAGATACGGAAAGCACATATTTTTTCGGGTTCCCCAACCAATTAAGGATGCATACTTAGTATATGCATACTTTTCAAATTTGAGGTCTGTTTCACATTTTGAGTTTTCATATTCACTTGGCACGTTGCCAACAAATGTGATACAGGCAGAGGCCTAACAGTCCCAGGCCTACCCTTTGAAGGAAAGATCGGATACGGAAAACACATGTTTTTTCGGGTTCCCCAGCTTGTGGGGACCCTGAGTATATGCATACCTTTCATATTTGAGGTTAGTTTCACATTTTGAGTATTCATGCTTATTTGCCAACAAATGCGATATAGGCTCAGGCCTAACTTTTGAAGGAAAGGTAGGATACGGAAAACACATGTTTTTTCGGTTTTGTCAAACTGTCGGGAACCTGAGTATATGCATACTTTTCACATTTGAGTTCAGTTTCACATTTTTTCATGCTTAATTGGCTCTTTGCCAACAAATGTGATATATGCCCAGGCCTAACTTTTGAAGGAAAGGTCGGATACGGAAAACACATGTTTTTTCGGGTTTAACAAACTGTGGAGAACTTGAGTATATGTATACTTTTCACATTTGAGGTCAGTTTTACATTTTGAGTTTTCATACTTAATTGGCTATTTGTCAATAATTGTGATATAGGCCCAGGCCTACCTTTTGAAGGAAATGTCAGATACGGAAAACACATGCTTTTTCGGGTTCCCCAGCCTCTGGAGAACCTGAGTATATGCATACTTTTCAAATTTGAGGTCAGTTTCACATTTTGAGTTTTCATGCTTACGTGGCTCTTTCCCAACAAATGTGATACAGGCACAGGCCAAACTTTTGAAGGAAAGGTAGGATACAGAAAACACATTTTTTTCCGGATTTGCCAAGATGTGGGGAACTTCAATATATGCATATTTTACACATTTGAGGTCAGTTTCACATATTGCTCTTTGGCAATAATTGTGATATAGGCCCAGGCCTACCTTTTGAAGGAAATGTCAGATACGGAAAACACATGCTTTTTCGGTTTCCCCAAACTGTGGGGAACTTGAATACATGCATACTTTTCACATTTGAGGTCAGTTTCACATTTTGAGTTTTCATGCTTAATTGGCTATTTGCAAATAATTGCGATATAGTCCCAGGCCTACCTTTTGAAGGAAATGTCAGATACGGAAAACACATGCTTTTTCGGGTTCCCCAGACTGTGGAGAACCTGAGTATATGCATACTTTTGAAATTTGAGATCAGTTTCACATTTTGAGTTTTCATGCTTAATTGGCTATTTGCCAACAAATGCGATATAGGCCCAGGCCTACCTTTTGAAGGAAAGTTCAGATACGGAAAACACATGTTTTTTCGCGTTCCCCAACCTGTGGGGAACCTGAGTATATGCATACATTTCGAATTTGAGGTCAGTTTCACATTTTGAGTTTTCACCCTTAATAAGCTTATTTGCCAACAATTGAGATATTGGCCCAGGCCTACCTTTAGAAGGAAAGGTCCGATACGGAAAACACATGTTTTTTCGGATTCCCCAACCTGTGGGGAACCTGAGTATATACCTACATTTGAATTTGAGGTCAGTTTCACATTTTGAATTTTCATGCTTAATTGGCTTATTTGCCAACAATTGTGATATTGGCCCACGCCTACCTTTTGAAGGAAAGTTCAGATACGGAAAACACATGTTTTTTCGGGTTCCCCAACCTGTGGAGATCCTGAGTATATGCCTACTTTTCAAATTTGAGGTCAGTTTCACATTTTGAGTATTCTTGATTACTTGGCTCGTTGCCCAAAAATGTGATACAAGCCCAGGCCTACCTTTTGAAGGAAAGGTCGGATACGGAAAACACATGTTTTTTAAGGTTCCCCAGCATGTGGGTAACCTGAGTACGTAAAAACTTTTTGAATTTTACGTCAGTTTCACATTTTGAGTTTTCATGCTTAACTGGCTATTTGCCAACAAATGTGATATAGGCCCAGGCCTACCTTTTGAAGAAAAGATCGGATACGGAAAACACATCTTTTTTCAGTTTCCCCAACCTGTGGGGAACCTGAGTATATGCATACTTTTCAAATTTGAGGTCAGTTTCACATTTTGAGTTTTCATGCTTACTTGGCTCTTGGCCAACAAATGCGAAACAGGCCCAGGCCTACCATTTGAAGGAAAGGTTGGATACGAAAAACACATGTTTTTTCGGATTCCCAACCTGTGGGGAACCTGAGTATGTGCATACATTTCGAATTTGAGGTCAGTTTCACATTTTGAGTTTTCATCCTTAATTGGCTTATTTGCCAACAATTGAGATATTGGCCCAGGCCTACCTTTTGAAGGAAAGGTCCGATACGGAAAACACATGTTTTTTCTTGTTCCCCAACCTGTGGGGAACCTCAGTATATGTATACATTTCAAATTTGAGGTCAGTTTCACATTTGGAGTTTTCCTCCTTAATTGGCTTATTTGCCAACAAATGTGATATAGGCCCAGGCCTACCTTTTCAAGAAAAGATCGGATACGGAAAACACAGCTTTTTTCGGTTTCCCCAACCTGTGGGGAACCTGAGTATATGCATACTTTTCAAATTTGAGATCAGTTTCACATTTTGAGTTTTCATTCTCACTTGGCACGTTGCCAACAAATGTGATACAGGCACAGGCCTACCTTTTGAAGGAAAGGTCAGATACGGAAAACACATGTTTTTTCGGGTTCCCCAACCTGTGGGGAACCTGAGTATATACATACATTTCGAATTTGAGGTCAGTTTCACATTTTGAGTTTTCACCCTTAATTGGCTTATTTGCCAACAATTGAGATATTGGCCCAGGCCTACCTTTTGAAGGAAAGGTCAGATACGGAAAGCACGTTTTTTCGGGTTCCCTAACCTGTGGGGAACCTGAGTATATGCATACATTTCGAATTTGAGGTCAGTTTCACATTTTGAGTTTTCATCCCTAATTGGCTTATTTGCCAATAATTGTGATATTATCCCACGCCTACCTTTTGAAGGAAAGGTCAGATACGGAAAACACATGTTTTTTCGGGTTGCCCAACCTGTGGGGAACCTTAGTATATGCATACATTTCGAATTTGAGGTCAGTTTCACATTTTGAGTTTTTATGCTAAATTGGCCATTTTCCACAATTGTGGTATTGGCCCAGGCCTACCTTTTGAAGGAAAGGTCAGATACGGAAAACACATGTTTTTTCGGGTTCCCCAACCTGTGGGGAACCTGAGTATATGCATACATTTCGAATTTGAGGTCAGTTTCACATTTTGAGTTTTCACCCTTAATTGGCTTATTTGCCAACAATTGAGATATTGGCCCAGGCCTACCTTTTGAAGGAAAGGTCAGATACGGAAAGCACGTTTTTTCGGGTTCCCTAACCTGTGGGGAACCTGAGTATATGCATACATTTCGAATTTGAGGTCAGTTAACATTTTGAGTTTTCATGCTTAATTGGCCATTTGCCAACAATTGTGATATTGGCCCAGGCCTACCTTTGAAGGAAAGGTCGGATACGGAAAACACATGTTTTTTCGGATT
The DNA here is from genome assembly GCF_016545835.1 of Crotalus tigris. Taxonomy (NCBI): domain Eukaryota; kingdom Metazoa; phylum Chordata; class Lepidosauria; order Squamata; family Viperidae; genus Crotalus; species Crotalus tigris. The sequence continues at coordinate 26,546 of NW_024097818.1, forward strand.
CCCCAACCTGTGGGAATCTGAGTATATGCATACATTTCGAATTTGAGGTCAGTTTCACATTTTGAGTTTTCATCCTTAATTGGCTTATTTGCCAACAATTGAGATATTGGCCCAGGCCTACCTTTTGAAGGAAAGGTCCGATACGGAAAACACATGTTTTTTCTTGTTCCCCAACCTGTGGGGAACCTCAGTATCTGTATACATTTCAAATTTGAGGTCAGTTTCACATTTGGAGTTTTCCTCCTTAATTGGCTTATTTGCCAACAAATGTGATATAGGCCCAGGCCTACCTTTTCAAGAAAAGATCGGATACGGAAAACACAGCTTTTTTCGGTTTCCCCAACCTGTGGGGAACCTGAGTATATGCATACTTTTCAAATTTGAGATCAGTTTCACATTTTGAGTTTTCATTCTCACTTGGCACGTTGCCAACAAATGTGATACAGGCACAGGCCTACCTTTTGAAGGAAAGGTCAGATACGGAAAACACATGTTTTTTCGGGTTCCCCAACCTGTGGGGAACCTGAGTATATACATACATTTCGAATTTGAGGTCAGTTTCACATTTTGAGTTTTCACCCTTAATTGGCTTATTTGCCAACAATTGAGATATTGGCCCAGGCCTACCTTTTGAAGGAAAGGTCAGATACGGAAAGCACGTTTTTTCGGGTTCCCTAACCTGTGGGGAACCTGAGTATATGCATACATTTCGAATTTGAGGTCAGTTTCACATTTTGAGTTTTCATCCCTAATTGGCTTATTTGCAAATAATTGTGATATTATCCCACGCCTACCTTTTGAAGGAAAGGTCAGATACGGAAAACACATGTTTTTTCGGGTTGCCCAACCTGTGGGGAACCTTAGTATATGCATACATTTCGAATTTGAGGTCAGTTTCACATTTTGAGTTTTTATGCTAAATTGGCCATTGTCCACAATTGTGGTATTGGCCCAGGCCTACCTTTTGAAGGAAAGGTCAGATACGGAAAACACATGTTTTTTCGGGTTCCCCAACCTGTGGGGAACCTGAGTATATGCATACATTTCGAATTTGAGGTCTGTTCACATTTTGAGTTTTCATGCTTAATTGGCCATTTGCCAACAATTGTGATATTGGCCCAGGCCTACCCTTTGAAGGAAAGGTCGGATACGGAAAACACATGTTTTTTCGGATTCCCCAACCTGTGTGGAATCTGAGTATATGCATACATTTCGAATTTGAGGTCAGTTTCACATTTTGAGTTTTCATCCTTAATTGGCTTATTTGCCAACAATTGAGATATTGGCCCAGGCCTACCTTTTGAAGGAAAGGTCAGATCCGGAAAGCACATTTTTTCGGGTTCCCCAACCTGTGGGGAACCTGAGTATATGCATACATTTCGAATTTGAGGTCAGTTTCACATTTTGAGTTTTTATGCTAAATTGGCCATTTCCCAACAATTGTGGTATTGGCCCAGGCCTACCTTTTGAAGGAAAGGTCAGACACGGAAAACACATGTTTTTTCGGGTTCCCCAGCGTGTGGGGACCCTGAGTATATGCATACCTTTCATATTTGAGGTTAGTTTCACATTTTGAGTATTCATGCTTATTTGCCAACAAATGCGATATAGGCTCAGGCCTAACTTTTGAAGGAAAGGTAGGATACGGAAAACACATGTTTTTTCGGTTTTGTCAAACTGTCGGGAACTGGAGTATATGCATACTTTTCACATTTGAGTTCAGTTTCACATTTTGAGTTTTCAATCTTAATTGGCTATTTGTCAATAATTGTGATATAGGCCCAGGCCTACCTTTTGAAGGAAATGTCAGATACGGAAAAAAGATGCTTTTTCGGGTTCCCCAGCCTGTGGAGAACCTGAGTATTCCAACACTTTTCAAATTTGAGGTCAGTTTCACATTTTGAGTTTTCAACCTTAATTGGCTTATTTGCCAACAATTGAGATATTGGCCCAGGTCTACCTTTTGAAGGAAAGGTCAGATACGGAAAACACATGTTTTTTTTGGTTGCCCAACCTGTGGGGAACCTTAGTATATGCATACATTTCGAATTTGAGGTCAGTTCACATTTTGAGTTTTCATGCTTAATTGGTCATTTGCCAACAATTGTGATATTGGCCCAGCCTACCTTTTGAAGGAAAGGTTCGATACGGAAAACACATGTTTTTTCGGATTCCCTAACCTGTGGGGAATCTGAGTATATGCATACATTTCGAATTTGAGGTCAGTTTCACATTTTGAGTTTTCATCCTAAATTGGCTTATTTGCCAACAATTGTGATATTGGCCCAGGCCTCCCTTTTGAAGGAAAGGTCATACGGAAAACAGATGTTTTTTTCGGGTTCCCCAACCTGTGGGGAATCTGAGTATATGCATACATTTCGAATTTGAGGTCAGTTTCACATTTTGAGTTTTCATGCTTAATTGGCCATTTGCCAACAATTGTGATATTGCCCCAAACCTACCTTTGTAAGGAAAGGTCAGATACGGAAAGCACATTTTTTTTCGGGTTCCCCAACCAATTAAGGATGCATACTTAGTATATGCATACTTTTCAAATTTGAGGTCAGTTTCACATTTTGAGTTTTCATATTCACTTGGCACGTTGCCAACAAATGTGATACAGGCAGAGGCCTAACAGTCCCAGGTCTACCCTTTGAAGGAAAGATCGGATACGGAAAACACATGTTTTTTCGGGTTCCCCAGCTTGTGGGGACCCTGAGTATATGCATACCTTTCATATTTGAGGTTAGTTTCACATTTTGAGTATTCATGCTTATTTGCCAACAAATGCGATATCGGCTCAGGCCTAACTTTTGAAGGAAAGGTAGGATACGGAAAACACATGTTTTTTCGGTTTTGTCAAACTGTCGGGAACCTGAGTATATGCATACTTTTCACATTTGAGTTCAGTTTCACATTTTTTCATGCTTAATTGGCTCTTTGCCAACAAATGTGATATATGCCCAGGCCTAACTTTTGAAGGAAAGGTCGGATACAGAAAACACATGTTTTTTCGGGTTTAACAAACTGTGGAGAACTTGAGTATATGTATACTTTTCACATTTGAGGTCAGTTTTACATTTTGAGTTTTCATACTTAATTGGCTATTTGCCAATAATTGTGATATAGGCCCAGGCCTACCTTTTGAAGGAAATGTCAGATACGGAAAACACATGCTTTTTCGGATTCCCCAGCCTGTGGAGAACCTGAGTATATGCATACTTTTCAAATTTGAGGTCAGTTTCACATTTTGAGTTTTCATGCTTACGTGGCTCTTTGCCAACAAATGTGATACAGGCACAGGCCTAACTTTTGAAGGACAGGTAGGATACAGAAAACACATTTTTTTTCGGATTTGCCAAGATGTGGGGAACTTCAATATATGCATATTTTACACATTTGAGGTCAGTTTCACATATTGCTCTTTGGCAATAATTGTGATATAGGCCCAGGCCTACCTTTTGAAGGAAATGTCAGATACGGAAAACACATGCTTTTTCGGTTTCCCCAAACTGTGGGGAACTTGAATACATGCATACTTTTCACATTTGAGGTCAGTTTCACATTTTGAGTTTTCATGCTTAATTGGCTATTTGCAAATAATTGCGATATAGTCCCAGGCCTACCTTTTGAAGGAAATGTCAGATACAGAAAACACATGCTTTTTCGGGTTCCCCAGACTGTGGAGAACCTGAGTATATGCATACTTTTGAAATTTGAGATCAGTTTCACATTTTGAGTTTTCATGCTTAATTGGCTATTTGCCAACAAATGCGATATAGGCCCAGGCCTACCTTTTGAAGAAAAGATCGGATAAGGAAAACACGTTTTTTAAGGTTCCCCAGCCTGTGGAGAACCTGAGTATATGCATACTTTTCAAATTTGAGGTCAATTTCACATTTTGAGTACTCATGCTTAATTGGCTATTGGCCAAGAAATGCGATATAGGCCCAGGCCTACCTTTAGAAGGAAAGATCGGATACGGAAAGCACATCCTGTTTTGCGTTCCCCAACCTGTGGGGAACCTGAGTATATGCATACTTTTCACTTTGAGGTTAGTTTCACATTTTGAGTTTTCATGCTTACTTGTCTCTTTGCCAACAAATGTGATACAGGCACAGGCTAACTTTCGAAGGAAAGGTTGGATATGGAAAACACATGTTTCTTCGGGTTCCCTAGCCTGTGGAGAACCTGAATATATGCATACTTTTCGAATTTGAGGTCAGTTTGAAAATCTGTTTTTTCATATTTAATTGACTATTTGCCAACAAATGCGATATAGGCCCAGGCCTAATTTTTGAAGGTAAGGTTGGATCCAGAAAAGGTATGTTTTTTCGGGTTCCCCAACCTTTACCGAATCTGAATATATGCATATTCATATTTATGGTCAGTTTCAAATTTGGACTTTTCATGCTTAATTGGCTATTTGCCAACAAAAGCAAGATGGCCCTGGACTAAATTTTGAAGGAGAGGTCGGATCGGAAAACAGATGTTTTTTTGGATTCTCCAACCAGTGGGGAACGTGCATATATGGATACTTTTTGAATTTGAGGTCAGTTTCAAATTTGGACTTTTCATGCTTAATTTGCTATTTGCCAAGAAATGCAAGATGGACCCTGGCCTTACTTTTGAAGGATAGGTTATATCTGGAAAACCCATGTTTTTTCAGGTTCCCCAGCTTCTGGGGAACCTGAATATATGCATACTTTTCAAATTTGAGGTCAGTTTCACATTTTGAGTATTCATGCTTACTTGGCTCTTTGCCAACAAATGTGATACAGGCCCAGGCCTACCTTTTGAAGGAAATGTCAGATACGGAAAACACATGCTTTTTCGGGTTCCCCAGCCTGTGGAGAACCTGAGAATATGCATACTTTTCAAATTTGAGGTCAGTTTCACATTTTGAGTTTTCATGCTTAATTGGCTCTTTGCTAACAAATGTGATATATGCCCAGGCCTAACTTTTGAAGGAAAGGTCGGATACGGAAAACACATGTTTTTTCGGGGTTGCCAAACTGTGGGGAACTTGAGTATATGCATACTTTTCACATTTGAGGTCAGTTTCACATTTTGAATTTTCATGCTTAATTGGCTCTATGCCAACAAATGCGATATAGGCCCAGGCCTACCTTTTGAAGGAAAGTTTGGATACGGAAAACACATGTTTTTTGGGGTTCCCCAACCTGTAGGGAACTGGAATATATGTATAGTTTTTGAATTTTGGTCAGTTTCTAATTTTGACTTTTTATTGGCTATTTGCCTACGAATGCAAGATGGGCCCTGGCCTAACTTTTGAAGGATTGCTCAGATCTGGAAAACAGATGTTTTTTTGGATTCTCCAAGCAATGGGGAACCTGAATATATGGATACTTTTTGAATTTGAGGTCAGTTTCACATTTTGAGTTTTCATCCTTAATTGGCTATTTGCCAACAAATGTGATATAGGCCCAGGCCTACCTTTTGAAGGAAAAGTCGCATATGGAAAAAATATGTTTTTTCGGGTTCCTCAACTTGTGGGGAACCTGAATATATGGATACTTTTTGAATTTGACCTCAGTTTCAAATTTGTGTCTTTTCATGTTTAATGGGCTATTTGCCAACAAATGCAGGATGGGCCATGGCCTAACTTTTGAAAGAGAGGTTGGATCTGGAAAACCCATGTTTTTTCGTGTTCCCCAACCTGTGGGGAACCTGAGTATATGCATACTTTTCAAATTTGAGGTCAGTTTCACATTTTGAGTTTTCATGCTTAATTGGCTATTTGCGAACAAATGAAAGATGGACCCTGGCCTTACTTTTGAAGGAGAGGTTGGATCTGGAAAACCCATGTTTTTTCGCGTTCCCCAACCTGTGGGGAACCTGAATATATGCATACATTGCGAATTTGAGGTCAGTGTCAAATTTGGACTTTTCATGCTTAATTCGCTGTTTGCCATCAAATGCAAGATGGGCCCTGCCCATCTTTTGAAGGAGAGCTTGGATTCATAAAACACATGTTTTTTCAGGTTTCCCAACCTGTGGGGAACTTAGATATATGAATACTTTTCGAATTTGAGGTCAGTTTCAAATTTTGACTTTTCATGCTTAATTGGCTATTTGCCAAAAAATGCAAGATGGGACCTGGCCTAACTTTTGTAGGAGAGTTTGGATCCGGAAAACACATGTTTTTTCGGGTTCCCCAACCTGTGGGGAACCTGAGTATATGCATACATTTCGAATTTGAGGTCAGTTCACATTTTGAGTTTTCATGCTTAATTGGCCATTTGCCAACAATTGTGATATTGGCCCAGGCCTACCCTTTGAAGGAAAGGTCGGAGACGGAAAACACATGTTTTTTCGGATTCCCCAACCTGTGTGGAATCTGAGTATATGCATACATTTCGAATTTGAGGTCAGTTTCACATTTTGAGTTTTCATCCTTAATTGGCTTATTTGCCAACAATTGAGATATTGGCCCAGGCCTACCTTTTGAAGGAAAGGTCCGATACGGAAAACACATGTTTTTTCTTGTTCCCCAAACTGTGGGGAACCTCAGTATATGTATACATTTCAAATTTGAGGTCAGTTTCACATTTGGAGTTTTCCTCCTTAATTGGCTTATTTGCCAACAAATGTGATATAGGCCCAGGACTACCTTTTCAAGAAAAGATCGGATACGGAAAACACATCTTTTTTCGGTTTCCCCAACATGTGGGGAACCTGAGTATATGCATACTTTTCAAATTTGAGATCAGTTTCACATTTTGAGTTTTCATTCTCACTTGGCACGTTGCCAACAAATGTGATACAGGCACAGGCCTACCTTTTGAAGGAAAGGTCAGATACGGAAAGCACGTTTTTTCGGGTTCCCTAACCTGTGGGGAACCTGAGTATATGCATACATTTCGAATTTGAGGTCAGTTTCACATTTTGAGTTTTCATCCCTAATTGGCTTATTTGCCAATAATTGTGATATTATCCCACGCCTACCTTTTGAAGGACAGGTCAGATACGGAAAACACATGTTTTTTCGGGTTGCCCAACCTGTGGGGAACCTTAGTATATGCATACATTTCGAATTTGAGGTCAGTTTCACATTTTGAGTTTTCATGCTAAATTGGCTTATTTGTCAACAATTGTGATATTGGCCCAGGCCGACCTTTTGAAGGAAAGGTCAGATACGGAAAACACATGTTTTTTCGGGTTCCCCAACCTGTGGGGAACCTGAGTATATGCATACATTTCGAATTTGAGGTCAGTTCACATTTTGAGTTTTCATGCTTAATTGGCCATTTGCCAACAATTGTGATATTGGCCCAGGCCTACCCTTTGAAGGAAAGGTCGGATACGGAAAACACATGTTTTTTCGGATTCCCCAACCTGTGTGGACTCTGAGTATATGCATACATTTCGAATTTGAGGTCAGTTTCACATTTTGAGTTTTCATCCTTAATTGGCTTATTTGCCAACAATTGAGATATTGGCCCAGGCCTACCTTTTGAAGGAAAGGCCAGATACGGAAAGCACATTTTTTCGGGTTCCCCAACCTGTGGGGAACCTGAGTATATGCATACATTTCGAATTTGAGGTCAGTTTCACATTTTGAGTTTTTATGCTAAATTGGCCATTTCCCAACAATTGTGGTATTGGCCCAGGCCTAACTTTTGAAGGAAAGGTCAGACACGGAAAACACATGTTTTTTCGGGTTCCCCAGCTTGTGGGGACCCTGAGTATATGCATACCTTTCATATTTGAGGTTAGTTTCACATTTTGAGTATTCATGCTTATTTGCCAACAAATGCGATATAGGCTCAGGCCTAACTTTTGAAGGAAAGGTAGGATACGGAAAACACATGTTTTTTCGGTTTTGTCAAACTGTCGGGAACTGGAGTATATGCATACTTTTCACATTTGAGTTCAGTTTCACATTTTGAGTTTTCAATCTTAATTGGCTATTTGTCAATAATTGTGATATAGGCCCAGGCCTACCTTTTGAAGGAAATGTCAGATACGGAAAAAAGATGCTTTTTCTGGTTCCCCAGCCTGTGGAGAACCTGAGTATTCCAACACTTTTCAAATTTGAGGTCAGTTTCACATTTTGTGTTTTCAACCTTAATTGGCTTATTTGCCAACAATTGAGATATTGGCCCAGGTCTACCTTTTGAAGGAAAGGTCAGATACGGAAAACACATGTTTTTTTTGGTTGCCCAACCTGTGGGGAACCTTAGTATATGCATACATTTCGAATTTGAGGTCAGTTTCACATTTTGAGTTTTTATGCTAAATTGGCCATTTCCCAACAATTGTGGTATTGGCCCAGGCCTACCTTTTGAAGGAAAGGTCAGATACGGAAAACACATGTTTTTTCGGGTTCCCCAAGCTGTGGGGAACCTGAGTATATGCATACATTTCGAATTTGAGGTCAGTTCACATTTTGAGTTTTCATGCTTAATTGGTCATTTGCCAACAATTGTGATATTGGCCCAGCCTACCTTTTGAAGGAAAGGTTCGATACGGAAAACACATGTTTTTTCGGATTCCCTAACCTGTGGGGAATCTGAGTATATGCATACATTTCGAATTTGAGGTCAGTTTCACATTTTGAGTTTTCATCCTTAATTGGCTTATTTGCCAACAATTGAGATAGTGGCCCAGGCCTACCTTTTGAAGGAAAGGTCCGATACGGAAAACAAATTTTTTTTCGGGTTCCCCAACCTGTGGGGAACCTGAATATATGCCTACATTTGAATTTGAGGTCAGTTTCACATTTTGAGTTTTCATCCTAAATTGGCCATTTGCCAACAATTGTGATATTGGCCCAGGCCTCCCTTTTGAAGGAAAGGTCATACGGAAAACAGATGTTTTTTCGGGTTCCCCAACCTGTGGGGAATCTGAGTATATGCATACATTTCGAATTTGAGGTCAGTTTCACATTTTGAGTTTTCATGCTTAATTGGCCATTTGCCAACAATTGTGATATTGCCCCAAACCTACCTTTGTAAGGAAAGGTCAGATACAGAAAGCACATATTTTTTCGGGTTCCCCAACCAATTAAGGATGCATACTTAGTATATGCATACTTTTCAAATTTGAGGTCAGTTTCACATTTTGAGTTTTCATATTCACTTGGCACGTTGCCAACAAATGTGATACAGGCAGAGGCCTAACAGTCCCAGGCCTACCCTTTGAAGGAAAGATCGGATACGGAAAACACATGTTTTTTCGGGTTCCCCAGCTTGTGGGGACCCTGAGTATATGCATACCTTTTGTAAGGACCCACCCCACTTTGCATCTTAAGAAGACAGAACTCTTGGAATAATTCTTCCAACAGGAATCCTTTATTAAGAGAAAATGGTTGCAGGCATGCTAGACAGGACTTGGGGTTCAAGCTCTCCCATTCAAGGTTTTAAGGGGTTCCCCAGTAGTCCCACCCAATCAACCCCCCTTCCAGTGATAGTTTCAAGTATCACAATTCCATCCCCTTTCTTCTTCCGTCTGGATGGAGACTTCAGATAACTACATGAAAGGCAATTACTCTTCTTTGATATGTTAACGCTTAGAGGCCACAATAAACATACATTCAGTCCTTTGAAGTGTGCTGAAGGAAGTGAGGGCCATAAAGCCCCTTTGCTCTCCCCCTTTTCTCCCTCTTATGGCAGAATCCAGAGAAGGCAGAATTGGGAGTTTCTATGTTTGATAATTAAAGATGAAATATAATTGGATTCTGACATCCGGCCCCTCTTAACAATAAGAGAGATCCACCTGAAAGAAAACACAAGTAAAAAATTTAGTTAGGCTTGTTAGGATACTCTGTGTGAAACTTCTTCAATAGCTTCGGGGCTCTGACGTGACGTTTATGGACCCACTCATTTTGTGAGGCAGGGAGGTGTTTCCAGGCAACTAGGTACTGAGTTGTTCCACGATATCTCCTAGAGTCAAGGATCTCTTTTATTTCGAAGTGTTGTTCCCCCTCCACCATGATTGGAGGTGGTGGGGGGGGGATTTTTGGCCGTAGAGGTGACTGATGCTCTCTTTTCAGCAAGCTGCAATGAAAAATTGGGTGTATTTGCCTGAGGTTTTTGGGTAATTCTAATTCTACTGTTACTGGATTTATGATCCTTTTAATTGGAAAAGGTCCTATATATTTTGGTCCAAGTTTTTTACAGGGCTGTAGGGACTTTAGGTATTTTGTAGATAAGTACACCATTTCTCCTATAATGAATGGTGTAGGCTCAACCCTTTTTTTATCGGCTTGTGCTTTGTATGCCCGCCTAGCTTCATCTAGTGATTTTCTGACTATTGGCCAGGTGTTTTGTAGGTTTTCCATCCATTCTTTCAGTGAAGGGATCGTTGGTTCTTTTGGGGTTAACTCTGGCATAGGGTTGAAACTTTGGCCGTTGGCTATTTGAAAAGGAGTGTAGCCTGTGCTGGAGTGGACTGCATTATTGTAGGCAACTTCTGCAAAAGGAAGTAAGTCCGTCCAATCACTCTGTTGGAAATTTAAAAAACATCTCAAATATTGCTCAAGTACCGACTGGCAGCGTTCCGCTTGTCCATCTCCTTGAGGGTGGTGGCTAGATGTCAATCCCTGAGTGGTCCCTAAGAGGGATAAAAATTCCTTCCAAAATGCAGACGTAAATTGCACTCCCCTATCAGAGATGATGCGTTGGGGTGCCCCGTGCAATCTGTAAATGTGCTGGATGAAAAGTTTTGCTAAGGCCTTTGCAGTGGGAATTTTTTGGCAAGGGATAAAGTGCACCTGTTTGGAAAATAGGTCCGTGACTGTCCAGATAACAGTATTCCCATTGCTTTCAGGCAATTCCACTATAAAATCCATGGCTATTTCCCTCCAGGGGGCTGAGGGACTTGCCACTGGTTGTAACAGCCCTGGCGATTTCCCTTGCAACCTCTTTGCTGATGCACAGGTTGGGCAGCTGGCAACATAACTTTCTATGTCCTTTTTTATTGATGGCCACCAAAATTGCCGTTTAATTAAGTGTAAAGTTTTTACAAATCCAAAATGCCCTGCTGATTTTGTGTCATGGCAAAGTTGCATGAAAGTTAGTCTTTGAGTTGTTGGTATATATAACTTTTCCCCTACCCAAGGCAATCCGTCTCTCATTGTGCACACATGTTTGTTTTTCTGGAACCAATCATCTGTTTCCAAACTTTTTCTGAATTCAATCCCAGTTTGGCTGTCCAGTTGTGGTTTTATTTTGGCTTGGGTTCTTGTGGTTACTGGCGCTGCCAGTTGTGACTCTGCCATTATTGGTCTAGAGTCTGTGGTTCGTGCGCTGTTATATTGGGGCATGCGAGATAGTGCATCTGCCAGGAAGTTCTTTCTTCCTGGTAAATGTTTGAGCTTAAATTGGAATTGGTGAAAATGCTGGGACCAGCGGGCTTGTTTGGGATTGAGTTTCCTGGAAGTTTTCAGGGCTTCTAAATTTTTGTGATCAGTCCATACCTGGAAGGGGATTTTGTTGCCTTCCAGGAACTGTCGCCACGTGAGTAATGCCCAACGTATCCCATAAGCCTCCTTCTCCCATACGGGCCAGCGCTGTTCTGTTTCCGTGAGTTTCTTAGATGTATATGCACAGGGTTGCAATACTGCATCATCATTTTCTTGTAATAGCACAGCCCCCACTGCCACATCACTTGCATCTGCCTGTATTATGAAGGGTTTGTCCATGTCTGGGTGCCTTAGTACTGGTTCGGCAGAAAAAAGTCTCTTTAGTCTCTCAAACGCTGCTTGGCACTCCATTGTCCATTTAGTGGCTGGCTAGGTTTTACTGAGGATGTTCCCTTCGTTTTTAGTAAGTTAGTGAGGGGCAAGGCTATCTGTGCAAATGAGGGGATGAATTGGCGGTAAAAATTTGCAAAGCCCAGGAAACTTTGTAGTTGCTTTCTTGTGCGGGGTGGTGCCCATTCTAATACTGCTCTGACCTTCTCTGGGTCCATTTCAATGCCCTGTGGGGATATGCGATAGCCTAGGTAGTCTATCCTTTCCTGGTGGAATTCGCATTTTGAGAGTTTGGCATATAGGTGAGCGGCTCGCAGCTTCTTTAAAACCGCTCTGACAAGTTTGACGTGTTCTTCTTTTGTTTCGGTAAAGATAAGAATGTCGTCCAAGTAAACAAGGACCCCCTTAAACAGGTGCTCCCTTAGAACGTCATTGATTAATTGCATAAAGACTGCAGGGCCCCCTTGTAATCCAAATGGCAAGACTTTGAATTGATAGCACCCCATGGGGCAGTTAAATGCAGTCTTCCATTCGTCCCCTTCCTTGATTCTTACTCGATAGTAAGCTTCCCTTAAGTCTAGTTTAGAAAAAATTTTCCCTTTCGATAGGTGTGACAGCATGTCTTTCATGAGGGGCAGCGGGTATAGGTTGCTTTCACTGATTGTATTCAGGGCCCTATAATCCACGCATAAACGTAAAGAGCCATCCTTCTTCTCTCTAAAAAGGACCGGGGCAGCCACTTTAGGCTTGGCTGGCTCAATGAAACCTCTCTCCAGGTTTTTTTTTATAAATCTTTCCATTTCCTCCTTCTCCTTTGGGCTCATGGAGTATAATCTGGGCTTCGGGAGTTTTGCCCCAGGCTTGAATTCAATGGTACAGTCTGTGGGTCGGTGGGGGGGAAGCTCATTCGCCCTCTCCTCACTGAAGACTTCAGCAAGGTCCCTATATTCCTCTGGTATTTCTGTTAATCTTTTTTCCTCTCCTATGGATGCTTTTTCTATTCTTGATTCTGGTAGCCTCCCTTGGGGTTTTAAGTCCATAGGGTCCCCCTTCGGGAATTTGATTTCTGTCGTCCTCCAATTTACCCAGGGGTTCCATTTTTTCAACCATTCCATCCCTAGAATCATTGGGCATTCCATACCTGGGGTCACCACAAACGTTAAGTCCTCTTCATGGTTGCCCAGGGAGAGATGTATTGGCAAAGTGGCTAGGGTAGCTGGCACCCCCCCTGCTATGGATCCATCTAGCTGGCCAAATGAGATTGGTTGTTCCAGTCTCCTGGATGGGATGCCCAGATTCCCCACTAGTGTTGGGCTAATGAGGCAGCGGGTACAGCCAGAGTCTATTAAGGCTTTCACCTTCACAGCTTCGGGCATGGGGGGGATTAATATAGTCACTGTTTTGAAGATGGGTGTGATGCATCCACTTACCAGGGGTTCGCCCTCCGAGCTGTCATCTGAGGCATCCACCGGCCCTGTGGTGTAGGCTGGAGTCCTTTCCCCTTGGTGAGCAGAGGTGGGGGTTTCTGCAATTTCCATCATTCTCATGGCCGTTTCTTTTGGCTTAGCTGAATACTTTCCGGGTTTGTTGATTGGGGATCTGTCTGGGTTGTGCTGGGGGCCCTTTGAGCGGCATTCTACAGCTCGATGCCTTTCTCTTCCGCACTTGAAACATCTCATTTGCTTCTTGGCTGTATCCGATGATTTCACCGGTTGGTGTGTCAGCTCAGGCGGGGGGCGGCTCCATTGTTTTCCTCGGCGGTGCCTCTTCAATATGTCGATCTCTGCTTCCTCTGCCAAGACGTACCATTCCTCAAGTCGATGTGGGTCCCCTCGGGGCAGGCAAGCATCATATAGATCATAGTTTAGTCCGTCTTTGAAATGGCCAAGGAGGATGTCTTCTGGCCAATTCAGTTTGCTGGCAATGGCCCGGAATTCTTGTGTATACTCAGCCACTGGGCGTTTGCCCTGCCTCATCGTTGTTATTCTTTCACGGGCTTTGCGATCAGCCAGGGGGTCTTCAAATCGTCTTCTCAAAGAGGACATGAAACGGTTGAAGTTACTGAGTTCTGGGGCATTGGAGTCATGCAAGTTCACTACCCAATCCGCAGCTGGTCCATCCAGGGCAGATTGCACGATCCGGATGCGGGCTTTGTCGCTGGGAATATCCTGCCCATATTCCTCCATGTAGCTGAGGACTTGGGTTAGGAAAAATCCCAAGCGTGTTGGCTCCCCTTTGAATTTCACTTCCAACGGTGGACGTCTTGGAATGGATTGGTGCCTCTGTTGTGGGTGGTAGTGCCTTCCGTCCAGATTGCCATCTGTGGTCCGGTAGGGGGTGGGAGCTCCTGGATCAGTAGATGTCCCTGGGGTTGCAGGTTCCACGTCCCCCTCGGTGTCTCTCCCTTTGCGGCTCCAGGAACTGGGGCAGCCGTAGGGTTCAGTATTCTCCTCTCCTAGGGAGCTGAGAGTTCTCTTCATCAGGTCAATAGCTTTCTCTAGGATCCAGTCTGAGTACGGTGCCCAGCTTCCTCCCTCTTCACTTGCGTGCAGGGATTTCTCCATCTCCTGCTTCCATTCTGGTTGCTTGGTCCCCCGTCTCAGGGTCACCTTTCTTGATTCCTTTCCCCACTCACTTTTCTTTCCAACGCCCATCGACCAGCGAGGCTTGTGGTCCTGTGTCTCCACCACTTCTTCTCCTGAGGAATCTGGCCTCTCGGATCCCAACATCTGGCAAGGTTCCAACTGGGTCAGCGGCTCTCTTTCCAGGGAGTTTTCCCCCTCTCTTGCTCCATTGTCTGACATGGTAAATTTTTGCAAAATCCCCCGGCAAGGGTCTTCCTTCCAGGTGGATTAATTTTGCAAGTCCTGTCTAATGTAAGGACCCACCCCACTTTGCATCTTAAGAAGACAGAACTCTTGGAATAATTCTTCCAACAGGAATCCTTTATTAAGAGAAAATGGTTGCAGGCATGCTAGACAGGACTTGGGGTTCAAGCTCTCCCATTCAAGGTTTTAAGGGGTTCCCCAGTAGTCCCACCCAATCAACCCCCCTTCCAGTGATAGTTTCAAGTATCACAATTCCATCCCCTTTCTTCTTCCGTCTGGATGGAGACTTCAGATAACTACATGAAAGGCAATTACTCTTCTTTGATATGTTAACGCTTAGAGGCCACAATAAACACACATTCAGTCCTTTGAAGTGTGCTGAAGGAAGTGAGGGCCATAAAGCCCCTTTGCTCTCCCCCTTTTCTCCCTCTTATGGCAGAATCCAGAGAAGGCAGAATTGGGAGTTTCTATGTTTGATAATTAAAGATGAAATATAATTGGATTCTGACACCTTTCATATTTGAGGTTAGTTTCACATTTTGAGTATTCATGCTTATTTGCCAACAAATGCGATATAGGCTCAGGCCTAACTTTTGAAGGAAAGGTAGGATACGGAAAACACATGTTTTTTCGGTTTTGTCAAACTGTCGGGAACCTGAGTATATGCATACTTTTCACATTTGAGTTCAGTTTCACATTTTTTCATGCTTAATTGGCTCTTTGCCAACAAATGTGATATATGCCCAGGCCTAACTTTTGAAGGAAAGGTCGGATACGGAAAACACATGTTTTTTCGGGTTTAACAAACTGTGGAGAACTTGAGTATATGTATACTTTTCACATTTGAGGTCAGTTTTACATTTTGAGTTTTCATACTTAATTGGCTATTTGCCAATAATTGTGATATAGGCCCAGGCCTACCTTTTGAAGGAAATGTCAGATACGGAAAACACATGCTTTTTCGGGTTCCCCAGCCTGTGGAGAACCTGAGTATATGCATACTTTTCAAATTTGAGGTCAGTTTCACATTTTGAGTTTTCATGCTTACGTGGCTCTTTGCCAACAAATGTGATACAGGCACAGGCCTAACTTTTGAAGGAAAGGTAGGATACAGAAAACACATTTTTTTTCGGATTTGCCAAGATGTGGGGAACTTCAATATATGCATATTTTACACATTTGAGGTCAGTTTCACATATTGCTATTTGGCAATAATTGTGATATAGGCCCAGGCCTACCTTTTGAAGGAAATGTCAGATACGGAAAACACATGCTTTTTCGGTTTCCCCAAACTGTGGGGAACTTGAATACATGCATACTTTTCACATTTGAGGTCAGTTTCACATTTTGAGTTTTCATGCTTAATTGGCTATTTGCAAATAATTGCGATATAGTCCCAGGCCTACCTTTTGAAGGAAATGTCAGATACAGAAAACACATGCTTTTTCGGGTTCCCCAGACTGTGGAGAACCTGAGTATATGCATACTTTTGAAATTTGAGATCAGTTTCACATTTTGAGTTTTCATGCTTAATTGGCTATTTGCCAACAAATGCGATATAGGCCCAGGCCTACCTTTTGAAGAAAAGATCGGATAAGGAAAACACGTTTTTTAAGGTTCCCCAGCCTGTGGAGAACCTGAGTATATGCATACTTTTCAAATTTGAGGTCAATTTCACATTTTGAGTACTCATGCTTAATTGGCTATTGGCCAAGAAATGCGATATAGGCCCAGGCCTACCTTTAGAAGGAAAGATCGGATACGGAAAGCACATCCTGTTTTGCGTTCCCCAACCTGTGGGGAACCTGAGTATATGCATACTTTTCACTTTGAGGTTAGTTTCACATTTTGAGTTTTCATGCTTACTTGTCTCTTTGCCAACAAATGTGATACAGGCACAGGCTAACTTTCGAAGGAAAGGTTGGATATGGAAAACACATGTTTCTTCGGGTTCCCTAGCCTGTGGAGAACCTGAATATATGCATACTTTTCGAATTTGAGGTCAGTTTGAAAATCTGTTTTTTCATATTTAATTGACTATTTGCCAACAAATGCGATATAGGCCCAGGCCTAATTTTTGAAGGTAAGGTTGGATCCAGAAAAGGTATGTTTTTTCGGGTTCCCCAACCTTTACCGAATCTGAATATATGCATATTCATATTTATGGTCAGTTTCAAATTTGGACTTTTCATGCTTAATTGGCTATTTGCCAACAAAAGCAAGATGGCCCTGGACTAAATTTTGAAGGAGAGGTCGGATCGGAAAACAGATGTTTTTTTGGATTCTCCAACCAGTGGGGAACGTGCATATATGGATACTTTTTGAATTTGAGGTCAGTTTCAAATTTGGACTTTTCATGCTTAATTTGCTATTTGCCAAGAAATGCAAGATGGACCCTGGCCTTACTTTTGAAGGATAGGTTATATCTGGAAAACCCATGTTTTTTCAGGTTCCCCAGCTTCTGGGGAACCTGAATATATGCATACTTTTCAAATTTGAGGTCAGTTTCACATTTTGAGTATTCATGCTTACTTGGCTCTTTGCCAACAAATGTGATACAGGCCCAGGCCTACCTTTTGAAGGAAATGTCAGATACGGAAAACACATGCTTTTTCGGGTTCCCCAGCCTGTGGAGAACCTGAGAATATGCATACTTTTCAAATTTGAGGTCAGTTTCACATTTTGAGTTTTCATGCTTAATTGGCTCTTTGCTAACAAATGTGATATATGCCCAGGCCTAACTTTTGAAGGAAAGGTCGGATACGGAAAACACATGTTTTTTCGGGGTTGCCAAACTGTGGGGAACTTGAGTATATGCATACTTTTCACATTTGAGGTCAGTTTCACATTTTGAATTTTCATGCTTAATTGGCTCTATGCCAACAAATGCGATATAGGCCCAGGCCTACCTTTTGAAGGAAAGTTTGGATACGGAAAACACATGTTTTTTGGGGTTCTCCAACCTGTGGGGAACCTGAGTATATGCATAGTTTTCATATTTATGGTCAGTTACACATTTTGAGTTTTCATGCTTAATTGGCTTATTTGCCAACAAATGTGATATAGGCACACGCTTAACTTTTGAAGGAAAGGTCAGATATGGAAAACAGATGTTTTTTCGGGTTCCCGAACCTGAGGGGAACCTGAGTATATGCATACGTTTCATTGTTATTGTCAGTTACACATTTTGAGTCTTCATGATTAATTGGCTTATTTGCCAACAATTGTGATATTGGCACAATGTTAAATTTTGAAGGAAAGGTCGGATATGGAAAACACATGTTTTTTTGGGTTCCCCAACCTGCGGGGAACCTGAGGATATGCATACTTTTCATATTTGAGGTCAGTTACACATTTTGAGTTTTCATGCTTAATTGGCTCTTTGCCAACAAATGTGATATATGCCCAGGCCTAACTTTTGAAGGAAAGGTCGGATACTGAAAACACATGTTTTTTTGGGGTTGCCAAACTGTGGGGAACTTGAGTATATGCATACTTTTCACATTTGAGGTCAGTTTCACATTTTGAGTTTTCATGCTCAATTGGCTCATTTGCCAACAATTGTGATATTGGCACACGCTTCACTTTTGAAGGAAAGGTTAGATATGGAAAACAGATGTTTTTTCGGGATCCCCAATCTGTGGGGAACCTGAGTATATATATACTTTTCATATTTATGGTCCGTTACACATTTTGAGTTTTCATGCTTAATTGGCTTATTTGCCAAAAATTGTGATATTGGCACACGCTTAACTTTTGAAGGAAAGGTCAGATATGGAAAACAGATGTTTTTTCGGGTTCCCCAACCTGTGAGGAACTTGAATATATGTATACTTTTCGAATTTGAGGTCAGTTTGAAAATCTGTTTTTCATATTTAATTGACTATTTGCCAACAAATGCGATATAGGCCCTGGCCTAATTTTTGAAGGTAAGGTTGGATCCAGAAAAGGTATGTTTTTTGGGGTTCCCCAACCTTTACCTAATCTGAATATATGCATACTTTTTGAATTTGAGGTCAGTTTCAAATTTGGACTTTTCATACTTAATTGGCTATTTGCCAACAAAAGCAAGGTGGCCCTGGACTTACTTTTGAAGGAGAGGTCGGATCGGAAAACAGATGTTTTTTTGGATTCCCCAACCAGTGGGGAACCTGCATATATGGATACTTTTTGAATTTGAGGTCAGTTTCAAATTTGGACTTTTCTTGCTTAATTGGCTATTTGGCAAGAAATGCAAGATGGGCCCTTTCCTGACTTTGGAAGGAGAGGTCGGATCCAGAAAACACATTTTTTTTTTTAGGTTCCCCAACCTGTGGGGAACCTGGATATATGAATACTTTTGTTATGTGAGGTCAGTTTCAAATTTTGACTTTTCATGCTTAATTGGTTATTTGCCAACAAATACAAGATGGCCCCTGGCCTCACTTTTGAAGGAGAGGTTGGATCTGGAAAACCCATGTTTTTTCAGGTTCCCCAGCTTCTGGGGAACCTGAATATATGTATACTTTTCAAATTTGAGGTCAGTTTCATATTTTGAGTTTTCATGCTTAATGGGCTATTTGCTAAGAAATGCAAGATGGGCCTTTCCTAACTTTTGAAGGAGAGGTCAGATCCGGAAAACATGTTCTTACGGATTGCCCAACCAATGGGGAACCTGAATATATGCATAGTTTTTGAATTTGAGGTCAGTATGAAATTCTGATTTTCATGGTTAATTTACTATTTGACAACAAATGCGATATAGGCCCAGGCCTAACTTTTGAAGGAAATGTCGGATATGGAAAAGACATGTTTTTTTTGGGGTTCCCCAACCTGTAGGGAACTGGAATATATGTATAGTTTTTGAATTTTGGTCAGTTTCTAATTTTGACTTTTTATTGGCTATTTGCCTACGAATGCAAGATGGGCCCTGGCCTAACTTTTGAAGGATTGCTCAGATCTGGAAAACAGATGTTTTTTTGGATTCTCCAAGCAATGGGGAACCTGAATATATGGATACTTTTTGAATTTGAGGTCAGTTTCACATTTTGAGTTTTCATCCTTAATTGGCTATTTGCCAACAAATGTGATATAGGCCCAGGCCTACCTTTTGAAGGAAAAGTCGCATATGGAAAAAATATGTTTTTTCGGGTTCCTCAACTTGTGGGGAACCTGAATATATGGATACTTTTTGAATTTGACCTCAGTTTCAAATTTGTGTCTTTTCATGTTTAATGGGCTATTTGCCAACAAATGCAGGATGGGCCATGGCCTAACTTTTGAAAGAGAGGTTGGATCTGGAAAACCCATGTTTTTTCGTGTTCCCCAACCTGTGGGGAACCTGAGTATATGCATACTTTTCAAATTTGAGGTCAGTTTCACATTTTGAGTTTTCATGCTTAATTGGCTATTTGCGAACAAATGAAAGATGGACCCTGGCCTTACTTTTGAAGGAGAGGTTGGATCTGGAAAACCCATGTTTTTTCGCGTTCCCCAACCTGTGGGGAACCTGAATATATGCATACATTGCGAATTTGAGGTCAGTGTCAAATTTGGACTTTTCATGCTTAATTCGCTGTTTGCCATCAAATGCAAGATGGGCCCTGCCCATCTTTTGAAGGAGAGCTTGGATTCATAAAACACATGTTTTTTCAGGTTTCCCAACCTGTGGGGAACTTAGATATATGAATACTTTTCGAATTTGAGGTCAGTTTCAAATTTTGACTTTTCATGCTTAATTGGCTATTTGCCAAAAAATGCAAGATGGGACCTGGCCTAACTTTTGTAGGAGAGTTTGGATCCGGAAAACACATGTTTTTTCGGGTTCCCCAACCTGTGGGGAACCTGAATATATGCATACTTTTCGAATTTGAGGTCAGTTTGAAAATCTGTTTTTCATGTTTAATTGACTATTTGCTAACAAATGCGATATAGGCCCAGGCCTAATTTTTGAAGGTAAGGTTGGATCCAGAAAAGGTATGTTTTTTTGGGTTCCCCAACCTTTACCGAATCTTAATATATGCAAACTTTTTGAATTTGAGGTCAGTTTCAAGTTTGGACTTTTCATGCTTAATTGGCTATTTGCCAACAAAAGCAATATGTATTAAAAGATGTATTAAAAACAAAACAGTGATTCCTGGGTAGACTCATGTTAAACAATAAAATATACGAACACCAGGAAGTTATAAAACTATAAAAAGTTTTAATAAAACCAGAATAAAACCAAGCCTTCGCTGGCATCTGCCAGCATCATCAGGGTAGTCTCCAGTCGATGGGAGAAGCTATTTATAGATGTGGCGTTCTTTGCGCCCGGCTTCTTGACCTCGTCATGGGTCCCAGCCAATCCACCTGCGTTTTGATCGTAGTTTCTGTGTTGCAAGCTGTAATTTCCTCACTTTCCTTACTTGTGCTGGTACCGCAGCTCTTCCTCCCTTCTTTGCATAACTGTAAGTCGGGGGGACTCCTTAATTCCACGTAATTAGATTTGCACTTTCTGTGTTTATGTTGTTTATTCTCCTTATCCTCCTTCTTGGTACTCCCTATTTCTGTTCTCCCCCTATTTCTTTGTTTACAATCCTCTTTCAAAACTATATCCTCATTGTTTGTCTCTGTAGCCCAATATTCCATTGTGTTTACATCATCCTGTTTCCCGATCCTTCGTATCACTTTATTAACTCCCCTTTCTATTTTCTCTTCAATGGGGGTGATTTTAACACCCTCTCCAGAATTCATGGCGCCCACAAATTGATTGCTGACCCCTTTTTCCGAGGGGGCTGTCCCTTCACTGTTGTTTGTGTATTCGCTCATTACTCGGGGGTATGCAATCTTCCTTAAAAGGAGAGTGGCAGAATCCTTACGGTCGTGACTTGTATCTCCTTGTGCATTCCTACGGGGAGTCGTTCCTCTCAAATGTCTGTAGGAGCATGTGGAAGTTCTAAGATTATAGCGAACAGGCTTCTCATCTCCCCGTTGTTCTCCTGCGTTCCCAAGGCAATAACAGCTCAAACGGGAAATGTGAAGTTAGTTGCAGGATCGCCGGTGGAATTACACATGGCATTCCAATAGTTCGAATCATGATTGTTTAATAACCCGAAGTCTATACCAGATCGCTTTTTTGTCAAACTCCTCGCTGTTCCTGGGGAGACCCTCAATTCATCAGCACTTGGCTTTTGGTTGTCAATCCATTCCTGTGTCCATGGGGGAGGGGCATATGTTTCAGCAGGTGGGGAGTTACTCTGCTGCTGATTATTCCCTGTCTGGGTATTTCCAAGGCTCGTCTCCTCCGTCAACCCTCTTTGCCGAAGGCACGTAATGTTACATTGTTTTTCTCCGGAGGGACGGTCGTGCATTGCCCACGCTCTTAATGTTACATGCGCTGGGCATAGGTCCACATGTCTGTTGATGGATTCTTCATTGGAGAGCCACGCCTCTTTAAGGAGCCGGCCCCCCTTCGTGCTGTCACTGGCCATCACCTGCACGTTGCTAAAATCAAACCTATGCCCAGATGCGCCCCGATTTGGGAATGCTGGTCGCCTCTCCTTACCGCCAACTTATGCTTTTAATAAAACTTCTGGTTTTATTAAAACTTTTTATAGTTTTATAACTTCTTGGTGTTTGTATATTTTATTGTTTAATATATATATATATATATATATATATATATATATATATATATATATATATATATATATGTAGGTCTTTGGTTGTTCGGGTTTTCTCCCGCGTAAAATTGGAAGTGTCTTGGCGACGTTTCGACGAAGTCCCATTCGTCATCTTCAGGCTGGTGTTTTCAGCTTCGTGCTTTGAGCAGCTCGAAGCTGAAAACACCAGCCTGAAGATGACGAATGGGACTTCGTCGAAACGTCGCCAAGACACTTCCAATTTTACGCGGGAGAAAACCCGAACAACCAAAGACCTACATACAAAGCGAAAACCTCAGAAAACAAATATATATATATATATATATATATATATATATATATATATATATATATATATATATATATATATATATATATATATATACATACATACATACATACACACACACACATTAAAAATAAAAGTAAAAATATGACTCTTGGGAATATCCATACTATTAAAACAATGATCACCAAGAGAATGCTTTAAGAGAATAAAATTGGCATAGGGCCAGGTTACTTACAGGACCGCATTCTGCCGCACAGCTCCCAGAGACCGGTGAGGTCCCATAGATTGGGCCTCCTTCAGGTCCCGTCGGCCAGACAATGTCGGCTGGCGGGCCCTCGGGGAAAGGCCTTTTCTGTGGTGGCTCCAACCTGGTGGAATCAGCTTCCCCCCGAGGTTCGAACTACTCCCACACTGCCGGCCTTTAAGAAGGCCGTTAAAACCCTCCTGTTCCGGCAGGCCTGGGGCTGATGTCCCCGGGGGGCCGGGATATGATCGGACTCACGGTATGACTGCTTTATTTTATTGTTTTATCATTGTTTTAACTTTGTACGCTGCCCTGAGTCCTTTGGGATTGGGCGGCATATAAATACTGAAAATAAATAAATAAATAAATAAATAAATAAAATTACATACACACACAGGTAAAAAAAGGATATATGCAGTGTTATCTTCATTTTAGATGTCAAAAGGGTCTCTCTTTCTCTGTGTGTCTCTTTCTCCCTCCCTCTCTATCTGCCCTTGGTCTGCCACTCCTCTTCCCCCACTCTCTTTCTTTCTCTCTCTCTTTCCTCTCTCTCTCTCCCTCCCTCTCTCTTTCTCTCTCTCTCCCCCCCTCCTATCTGCTGCTCACCTGGCAAGCTTCAAGCTGTTGTCCAACAAGCTCAGGGGTAAGCAATCTCATCTCTTTTATGACTCATGGACTTCAACTCCCAGAATTCCTGAGTCAGCCTAGCTGGGCTAGCTAGCTCTCTCCTGCCCTTCCTGCTTCCTGCAGAGACGCAGCAAAGGGAGGAGCTCCGCCCAGTAAGCTTTTCAGCTCCTCAGAGAACACTGTGAGTGCACTCTCTTTTACACATACATACATACACACACACACACACACACACACAAAAACACAAAGAGATAAAGAGAGAGAGAGAGAGAGAGAGAGAGAGAGAGAGAGAGAGAGAGAGAGAGAGAGAAAAGCAGGGAAGCGCAATTGCCTCTCTCTGTCTCTGTCTGCAAAGGCAGAGGAGGCTGGGAGCCACAGGGGAAGGCTCAAAGAGCTGCATGCGGCTCCGGAGCCACAGGTTGCCGACCTGTGCCCCAACCTGTGGGGAACCTGGATATATGAATATTTTCTTATGTGAGGTCAGTTTCAAATTTTGACTTTTCATGCTTAATTGGCTATTTGCCAACAAATACAAGATGGGCCCTGGCCTCACTTTTGAAGGAGAGGTTGGATCTGGAAAACCCATGTTTTTTCAGATTCCCCAGCCTCTGGGGAGCCTGAGTATATGCATACTTTTCAAATTTGAGGTCAGTTTCACATTTTGAGTTTTCATGCTTAATGGGCTATTTGCCAAGAAATGCAAGATGGGCTTTTCCTAACTTTTGAAGGTCAGATCCGGAAAACACGTTCTTACGGATTCCCCTAGCAATGGGGAACCTGAATATATGCATAGTTTTCGAATCTGAGGTCAGTTTGAAATTCTGATTTTCATGGTTAATTGACTATTTGACAACAAATGCGATATAGGCCCAGGCCTAACTTTTGAAGGAAATGTCGGATATGGAAAAGACATGTTTTTTTGGGTTCCCCAATCTGTAGGGAACCGGAATATATGTAAAGTTTTGGAATTTAGGTTAGTTTCAAATTTTGACTTTTTATGCTTAATTGGCTATTTGCCTACAAATGCAAGATGGGCCCTGGCCTAACTTTTGAAGGAGAGCTCAGATCCGGAAAACAGATGTTTTTTTGGATTCCCCAAGCAATGGGGAACCTGGATACTTTTTGAATTTGACCTCAGTTTCAAATTTTGTCTTTTCATGTTTAATGGGCTATTTGCCAAGAAATGCAAGATGTTAACAAGTGCGAGATACGCTCTGGCCTAACTCCTGAGGGAGAGGTTGGATCTGGAAAAGAAATGGTTTTTCAGGTTCTCCAGCCAGTGGGGAACCTGTATATATTTATACTTTTCGAATTTGATGTCAATTTCAAATTTTGACTTTTCATGCTGAATTGGATATTTGCCAACAAGTGCGAGATACGCTCTGGCCTAACTCCTGAGGGAGAGGTCGTATCCGCAAAACACATGGTTTTTCGGGTTCCCCAACCTGTGGGGAATGTTAATATATGTATAGATTTCGAATTTGAGGTCAGTTCAAAATTTTGACTTTTCATGCTTAATTGGCTATTTGCCAAGAAATGCGATATAGGCTCAGGCCCAATTTTTGAAGAAAGGTCGGATCCAGAAAATACATGTTTTTTCGGGTTCCCCAACCGGTGGGGAAAAGTATATGCATACTTTTCTTATGTGAGGTCAGTTTCAAATTTTGACTTTTCATGCTTAATTGGCCCTTTGCCAACAAATGCGAGATGGGCCCTGGCCTAACTGTATCCGATACACTAAGCTGCCAGGTTTTCAAATAATTAAGTTAAATATATTCTCTGGATACCGTGAAAAAGTTTTATTTATTTGATTTGCATTTGGATAAAAAACTATAATGAAACCATGAAAAAAATCCTAGTGAAAACACAGTAGAATGACATAAGGACAGATTTATTTGCCCAGCTGTTGCCTCTGTCAGGAACAGAAGTAAGATTATATGTCATAGCATTAATAAAGATGTTAGTTGTCACATCTCTAGAACTATCATGGTTTGGGCCTCCAGGAACATCATCTTCATTGCCCTTTCCTGGGAGATGAGTTGAAATAGTACTTTTGCTACTTCCAGAAGTTGGTGGTGTAATCTTCTGAAAAATATTTTCAGTGGCATCATCATGGCTGTTGCCTAGAGAACCATCGTGAACATGTGTTGCTTTGTCTTCAAAGTTATGTTTGGTGCTACCCACGGGAATAGAAACTGTAGCATCCTTAAAGAAGTTTATTGTATCATTAATAGGAATATTGCTAATTATATCTCCAGCACTGTTACCTGTAAAATCACTCAGAATTTTTACGGAAGCACCTCCATGAATGGGAGTTATAACTTCTGTTGAAGGTGTGGCATCTTTGAATATATCATTATCAGAAGCAATGCTAGAGATGGTAGTTTGAGAAGTGTTGCCCATGATATCTCCAGGGATGGTAATTAAAGTGTCTATGTAGTCATTACCCCTAATATGATCAGGAATGCCTATAGTAATATTGCTTGAGAAACCATCCAGGAAGAGAGTAGTTTTATTTTCAGTATTATTGATATCACTGCTAAGAATGTGAACTGTGGAATGTTCAGGAATGGTGCCTTTAGATATATTAAGTGTGAGATCACTAGAAATATTACTGCTACCACTACCAACACTAATTGTGGCACCCCTATGTGTATAAATAACAGAAGCTCCACTGTTGCTAATGACACTTCCCAGATTTTTGTCTGTACTAGTACCTCCAGGAATGTAAATAATTGCACCTCCAGAAATGTTGCTCATTGTGCCTTCATGGATGTTGACCGCTTTATGATCATATCCCATTGCAACTTCTTTGGCATTAGATGTGGTGCTTTGAAATATATTTCCAGTGGTACTTTTGGAGATAGGGGTTGTGGCTCCTCCAGAGATGTAATTCATAGTCCCATTTCCAGGGCTGTGAGTGATGGAGATTTGGGGTGTGTTTCCTGTTGCATCATAAGTTTCAGGGACTTGAATTGTATCACCTCCATTAACATTACTTATGATCTCATCAGATAGGTTGCCAGTAGCCCCATGAAGTATATTATGTGTGAAACTCTTCAGGCTGGGAATATATTCACCTTCTGTTGTACTTCTAAGTACTGAAGCTGTAACACTTTTAAGAATGTTGATTGTGGCATTTCTTACTATCTGAAATGTGATACTACTGGGAAATTTACTAGTAATTCCATTAAGGCTGTGAACTGATGTACTGGTATCTTCAGGGACATTGTTTATGATACTACCAAGCATATTTGTAGTAATGCTTTCAGGAATGCTATCTGCTACATCTCTGGGACTGTTGCCCATTGTATCAATATTGCCCTGTGTGTGAATAATGTTTTTAGGCATATTGTCTGTGGCATCTCTAGTGATATGAGTTAGGTCATCACTAGGAATGTTGCCCAAAGCATTGTTTTGAGAAATGTTACTAAATACTTTAGAGATATAGTTGGTTATAACATCAGGCCAGTTACTATCAGTTCCAAGAACATATGTTACATCTCTAGGAAGATTGCTGGTGGCAGCTCCATCTATGTTGCCTGTAACCACACTAGACATTTTGATTGTGGCATCTTCTGGGATGTTAGTTACAATACCTTTCAGAAATTTGCTATTGACATCTTCAAGTTGGTGAACTGTGAGTCTTCCAGGCTTATTTCTTGGAGTATTTGCAGATGTATTGCGTGTGCTTCCTAAGGCATTTCCAGGGATATGACTTCTTATGCCTGTAGGAAGATTGCCAGTGACACTAGCTGTGGTGCCTTCATTTTCATTGCCTGCTGTACCTCTAAGATTGTGAGTTATGTTGTTTGTAGGGAAGTTAGTTACAGCATCTCCAGGTATGTGAATTGTGGTACTTTCAAAGGTCATGGCATCTCCAGGGATGTTGCTAGAACTCACACTAAGAAAATGAGCTGTGATGCTTTCTAAGATTTTACCAGCTGTGCTTCCAAGTATGTTTCCTGTAAAAGTCCTGGGAATGTTGTCAGCAGCACCTCCAGCTGGGCTGCTCCTGGAGGTGTGACTTGAGATAACTCCAGGCATGCCCATGGCACCACTAATTCTAGGAGGTGTAGAGTTTTTAAGGATATATTTCATCACACTATGAGATACTTTTTCATTCTTGCTGTCAAGAAAGTGAACCACATGTTGATTGACAGTAACACCTGCAGGGATATGAGTTTTGGCAACTTCGCGGATATTGCTCTTAGCATACCTAGAATTGTTTTCAGCAGTAATTCCTAGAGAGTATGTTCCACTGTCCATTAGGACATTTTCAGTGGTATATCCAGGAATATGAGTCCTATCAATCCCATTGAAGTTAGCTGAGATACTTTCCTGGACACGATAAGTAGAACCTCCATAGTTATGTGGTGTGGTGCAAGTTGAGGAATTGCCATAATTGTTATCTGTGCCACTAACAAGAATGTTGCTGTTGTCATTTGCAGGGATATGTGTGATAGTATTTTCAAGTTTGGTAATATCATCTGGGATTTCACTAGCAAAACTTTTAGGATAATGTTGAAATCCACTTGTGATCTTTTCAAACATTTGAACAGTGGACCATCTAGGGTTATGACTGGCAGAGATGTGATGCATAGCACTTTCCAGAAGATTTCCTCTTCCAAGGATATCACTTGAATCACTCCTGGATATTTGAGTAACCCTTTTAGGGATCCATCTGCTAGCCCTTTTATGTATACCAGCTATAGTAGTTCTAGAAATGTCAGTTCTGGAACTTCCAGAAATGTGCCTGCTGGTCCTTCCAAGGCCACGAGCTGTGATATTTCCAGTGAAGTCACCTGTGGTGTTTCTAGTAACATCATTTGTGGCATCTCTAAGGGCATTAGTTCTGGCACTTAGGGGGCTGCTAAACCTGGGAATTCCAGAGATATGAGTTGTGATACCTTGCAAAATACTCTTTGTGGCACCTCCAGGGATAGGAATTGGTTTATTTGTCACATTTTCAAAGAAACCACTGGTGTTTCTAAGATTATGAATTGTGGCATGACCTGTAGTGTCCATTTCCCTGTTTCTGAGCGTATTACCTGGAGAACCTTCTAGGTTTTGTTTAGTAGTAGTAGTACTACTACTAAACATAGTAGTATGTGATTTGCTAGTCGGATGGGGAAATGTCCCAATTCTGTGCTTGCTGTGTGTTTCATCTTGATAGCTGTACTTTGTCATCTTTGCAAGGATATGAGTTGTTGCTAAAATCAAATTGAAATAATATTAAAAAACACTGTTTCAGTTATCAATATCTAGAACAAATCATGCCTCTCCTGTGTTGCTTAGAAGCTGGGCTTCTTTTCTCATAGAACACCCAGAACGGTGTTCCGGCACCTTTTTCGGATGGAACCTTGTAGGGTAGGCAAGGCGGGTTGTATGACGTGTGTGAGTTCCGGCACCTTTTTTTTTTTTAAAGAAAAAAAAGCACTGCTTAGAAGTATTAATAATGGGAGACCGTTTGGTATAGTGGTGAAGGTGCTGACATAGAAACAAGAGACTGTGAGCTAGTGCTGTCAGAAGAGTTTCCATGGAGCACTGCTACCTCCTCACAAGAAGTGGCACCTATTTATCTACTTGTATTTGCATGCTTTTGAACTGCTAGGTGGGCTGGAGCTGGGGTAAGGATGTTGTTCTTGGGTCTCAAACCTGGGCTGCTGGCTTTCCAGTCAAGAAGCCCAGTATCTTAATTGCTGAGCCATAGCACCATCCCTCTTAATAGAAAACAATACACAAAACCCTGGAAAACCTGCTGCACTTTTGCATTTCACAAAATAAGAGTACATCACAAAACTCCAAGAGAAAAATAATTACAGAAATCATCTAGCATTCACAAAGCTGTTCCAAATGTGGAATTACCCTCTGGATAATATGTAAAAACTACAAATCATGTTTCTTTCACTATTTTACCTCATTATTTCATTTGGCCAAATATTGTGATTGGTGATTTTTTCCAAGCAAGTCAGAAAATGGCACATTGAGCACATTATTATGAAAGTGTGATAACCCTCCACAGTTCATTAAATGCATACTGCAGAACCTCAAATTTGTGTTATATCCAAATTAAATTATAATATACAAGTAGATTATAATTATAATATACAAGCAGAAAAATCTACCTTTAATATTAGGATGTTGTCTTCCAGGAAAGCATAGAGGTTTGACCTTGTCAAGTTCTTCCTGTTGTTTGATAAGACTAGGATGAAGAGCAGTGATAGCCTTCAAGCTGATACAAACATAGAGCAGAATTTTAATATCAGTTCTTTCAAGGAAGTTGATCATAGGAAATCTATATTAAATTATGCCTTAGAAAAAGACATCAGCATTTTGGTGATTCATGACTCAGCTAACACATCCTTAGTCCTCATTTATTTCATGCATGTAAAAGTATAGAATAAGTACTGATTCCTGACCCAACAAAAGCTTTTAATCTACCCACCTTTAGGCTGCTGTCTTTCACAGGACTTCACTATGTACTTTTAGAATAATTACCCTGAATTCTTCTAGGGCCCAGAATTTGTGAATTCCTTACCAACAAATTTATTGGCCTTATTCCTATAAACTCCTATGTCACATAGTAAAGTTATTCTACATTGTTCATATTATAAATTGATCTAATTAGCTATTAACCAATTGTATATCCCGCTCAGCCCTGGTCCAGAAACACTTCATTGTTGACTCACATAGTGTAGAGATGACATGGCAATTTGGGAGCCATTTGGGAAAGGTGGACTGTCCTGGGCAGGATGTTGGAAAACAAAAGGAAGTAGGCTTCTCTCCACTGGGAAGAGTTCATTGAGCTACCTTCTTTTTTGAGGAAAAATAGTGCATTTTCCAAGATTTCTTGCTGGATTTCAACAGTGAAGGCAGGAGAAGATTGCCTACATGTTGATGGACCGGCTGTGACTATGGTGTCCTGAACAAGAAACATAACTCAGTTTGCAACATCAAAAGGAAACACTCTAGTTGCATTCCCAAATGACATGTAAAATTAGTTATATAGTCAGCATTATCTATTAAATTGCAATACGCTTTTAATGGGTTTCTCTGAGATTCTAGGTAGGAATACAGAGAGGAAAAAAACTTCTGCATGGTCACATTTTGGTTCTGCATGGTCACATTTTGGACCAACTCTGAGACTCTGGATGAGAAACTGTAAAAAGAACAATGGGAAATTTTGGTTCTAAAAGTTACATAACTTAAAGTTACATTTTAAATAAAATAAAGTGAGTATAAGGGTCTCAGGTTTCATCCATTAATATGTAAATGATGCTTAGCAATTGTAACAACTCAGCAGAACACTTCTCTCATTGATGTATTAAAATACATTTGTGTTTTTAAGGATACTGCTGCTGGAGTTCTTAAATTCTCACTGTTCAGGAATACAGCTTTTGCTGTACTATAAAAAACACAAATCACAATTTGCTACAACAGACTAGTCAGATATTAAGAAAATTCATAGATCATAATATGTATGGATGGCTGAGTAGTCTTTTTTGAGGGCAACAATCCAGGCTGAAGAAATAGTGGAAAAGGAACCATCCCAATCTCAAGAATCAAAGCTTACCTGGCAAGGACCCCTTTGGAGCCTGGATAGATATTCATGGAGAGAGTAATAATTGGTAAAATTCTTGATCATTCCAGTGGTATGCCTGGCTAGAGTGGCATTCTGCAACATCTGAGCGATATTGGTAAAGTCAGATGCTTCTTTAGGACTGATATAAACAGGAGATTTCTCCACCTGCGGATTAATTACAAGGAATTAATCTTTCTAGCTTTTTTGTACCACAAGATTTGGTTCCACTGAGTTATATCACTTTGGCTGAAAAACAGAACCAGTTCACATATGCAGGATGAAGAATACACTCTAATCAAATGGCCAATATGAGACTGACATTTTTGATTGTGGCCATGACAGAATGTTCCCCTTGGTACATTGTTAAGTAAGCTGGGCCATTTTTTTTTGTCTTACTCCATAAATGAGCTCAGAAAGCAGATGGGCAAGAATTATCTTTTAAAAATATGTCAATAAGCCATATAATGTTAAAGAAAAAATTATGGGGTAATTAATGGATATCATGGAAGGAAGAATAGAAAAATATGGAGAACTATGGTAAAAGTGGTGGTGCAGATTGGATTTCAGTTTTTCTTTATGCCTTTGGCATATTACTTTCTACTGCTAAAATATTGCTTAATGATGGATTTACATTGCCTAGAAATACCTAGAATGAAGCAAAACTATTACTAGAAGCCAACTTGTCTTTGTCAAAAACAGATTATGCTAAATAAAATTGTTTGATATAGTTATAGTTTATTTAGATTTCAGTAAAGCATTATCAAGCAGATTCCTAACAAACTTAGCAGACAGCTTTATCTCCCAAAAAGTAGAGAAGGGAACTAGGGGATCAGCCATATTGGACTTAATTCTCACTAAGAGAGATGAAATGATAGAAGGTGTTGAAGCCACAAGAACCTTGGGTGGGGAGTGATCATACAATATTGGAATTCAACATTATACAAGCACAAGCAACAGAACACAGTCAAACTAGAGCCTTGAACTTTAAGAGAACTAATTTCAATAAACTTAGAGCTTGGTGTCATGCCTCCATCCAAGCATGACTCTGAGGAAGACATGGAGTTCCCTGTTGAGGCCCAGGAGGGGCTGTCTGTGGCTTCGGAGGACTGTGGGGAGGAGCAGGCTGAGGCAGGCCAGGGCCCTTCAAGTTTGGAACAGGGAAGGCAGAGTTCAGGTGAAGAGCAAGGCCCCTCCCCACCTGATCCTAAAGCAAGGAGAGCAGAGAGGAGGGAGGGAACAACGGAGGCAGGCTCACTTGCTCGGGAGGAGAGTGTCCCGCCCCACTCCACAAGGCACACCTGGGGAGTAGGATTTAAGGAGATGCTGTGGGGTGGGGATTTGCCGGGAACAAACGTGAACTCTTGAGATAGTGTGCTTTGTAACCTGGACACTTTGTATTCTGGACCAGTTTGCTTCCTGCTGACCTTGCCTTGCAGTTTGCAGTTCGCAGTTCACAGGTAAGCTGGGAGTTAAAAGGATTATACGTTTGCTTGTTATCTGTCTTGCTTTAAGAATAGTGTAAACTTCCCTGGCTGTTTTGTTTGAACTCGTGCCAGCATATGTGGGGGCTGTTGGGTGAACATTGGCAGTGATTAAAAAGACTATTGCTCTGGCCAACTGATTGCTTTGCCTCCGTTCGGGGCCTTGGTTCATCACACTTGGGAAGAATTCCATTGATGAGAATCCTCAAGAGGAAAACAAGAAGTTTGGGAAATTTTGAAAAGTGAGATTATAAAAGCCCAGTCTAGCACAATACTAACAAAGAAGAAAAATAACAGTTCTCAAAAGAAACCAGCATGGCTGCATAAAGAACTCTCTGATAAATTGAAAGACAAAAAGGACAAGGGACATGTAACTAAGGCAGAATATCAGGAAATAGCCTGAGCCTGAAAAGGAAAGCTAAAGTGAGGAAAGCTAAAACTTAAAATGAACTAAGGCTTGCGACAAAAGTAAAAAATAACAAAAAAAGTTTCTTTCAACATGTAAAAAACAAGAAAAAAAGTTAAGGAAATAATTAGTCCATTAGTGGGAGAAAGTGGCAAGAACAAGCAACAGGGAGAAAGCAGAACTATTTAACTCATTTTTTACATCCGTCTTTACACAAAGGGAAAAAACAGTCCAACCTATCAAAAACAGTACTGCAAAAAATCAGATTAGAAACACAAGTTAAGATAGGCAAGAAAATGGTAAGTGAGTACCTGTCCATCCTAGATGAGTTCAAATCACCAGGACCAGATGGATTACATTTAGTGATGGGATTCAGCCGGTTCACACCATTTTGGCAGAACTGGTAGCTAATTTTTTGTTGCCAAGGCCCAGAATGGCCTTCCGGAAGTGGCATCCACACAGAGAACTGGTTGTTCACATATTTCAATCCCACCACTGATTATATCCCAAGGTTCTGAAGGAACTGTCAGATGTGATCTCAGAACCACTGAACTATATCTTTCAAAGATCCTGGAGCACTGGGGAACTACCGGAGGATTGAAAAAGAGCTGATGTAGTTCCCATCTTCAAAAAAGGAAAAAAAATGGATCCAGGAAACTACAGACCTATCAGCCTGACGTCAATACTTGGGAAGATTCTAGAAAAGATAATCAAACAATGAATCAGCAAACACCTAGAGGCAAACAAAGTCATTACTAAAAGCCAATATGGGTTTGTTATTGCATTCTTTGACCAAGTGACAAAATTAGCGGATCAGAGGAATGCTGTGGATATAATTTACTTGGACTTCAGTAAGTCCACAACCTACTACTTGATAAGATAGAAAAATGTGGATTAGACAGTATCACCATCAGATGGATTCGTAGCTGGCTGACCGGCCATACTTAGCGTGTGGTCTTCAATAGAACTGCATCTCCATGTATAGTGGGGTGCACCAGGGCTCTGTTCTGGGCCCAGTACTCTTCAACATCTTCATCAATGATTTGGATGAGGGGATGGATGGGGAATTCATCAAATTTGCAGATGACACCAAGCTGGCAGGAATAGCCAGAAGATAGGCTTAAGATAAAGAAGGATCTTGACAGACTTGAACACTGGGCGCTATCTAACAAAATGAAATTCAATGGTAAAAAAAATAAGGCTCTACATATAGGCAAGAAAAACCAAATGTACAGTATAGGTGGTACCTTGCTCAATAGTAACTGTGAGAGGGATCGTGGAGTCCTAGTTGGCAATCACTTAAATATGAGCCAGCAGTGTGCTTGTCAGAATCCAATTATATTTGACTTCCGGTTCTTGTTCGCAGTGTCACTAGTCATACAGGGAGACTTCTCTCCTCGTTGACTAGGTTTCCCTCTGTCGGTGGACCTTAATATGGGCCAAAGTCGCCCTGGAGGGTGCGACTTCCATCGAGGAGGCTGATGTCCAGCTGCAGAGGAGCGGCGGATCCTCCAGCTGTACGGACAAATCTCTGAGGGCCGATGGAGAAGAAGATCGGCCAGTAAAATGGCCGATCGCCCTGCCGCTTCAGACCATAAGTCAGATAACATCTGAGCTTTGAGTGTCCCCGTGGTGAATCCAGGTGAGAATTTCTTCTTGTTTTTCTCTCTTTTCTGCTTTTTTTCATTTGTCTACCTGTAAGAGCTTTTGAAATTATTTCCCTGGCTTGGAAAGGTGGCTTCTGCTTTTTTGGGGAAGAAAGGCATTTTACAAAAACTGAAAGACTATATTTTACTTTTATTTGGATACTAAAAAGGAAAAAAGAAGGAAAAGGTTTTCTCTCTCCTTTTTTTTAAGAACTCTACTATTTCTATTATATTTCTATTATATATATATATATATATATATATATATATATATATATATAATAGAATATATTATATATATATATATATATATATATATATAATATATATATATATATATATATATATTCAATGATGCAATCTTCGATCTCCAGGAAGAGTATACTCCAGTTATTTATTGTTAAAACAACATTTAAAACAATAAAAACATATACAAGAATTAAAACAACTTAGCGTTCGCTGGTCCTCTGCCAGCATCCTCAGAGTGGGGCTTAGGGGGTGGGAAGTTCTTTTTATCCCCTTGCTGATCCAATTGCCTAGGCAATTGGATCAGCAATTGCCTACCAATCAGCAATTGGTAGGCAATTGGATCAGCAAGGGGATAAAAAGAACTTCCCACCCCCTAAGCCCCACTCTGAGGACGCTGGCATGACACAAAATCAGCAGGGCATTTTGGATTTGTAAAAACATTACACTTAATTAAACGGCAATTTTGGTGGCCATCCATAAAAAAGGACATAGAAAGTTACATGGCCAGCTGCCCAAAGTGTGCAATTGCAAAGAGGTTGCAAGGGAAATCGCCCGGACTGTTACAAACAGTGGCAAATTCCTCAGCCCCCTGGAGGGAAATAGCCATGGATTTTATAGTGGAATTACCAGAAAGCAATGGGAATACTGTTGTCTGGACGGTAACGGATTTGTTTTCCAAACAGATGCACTTTATCCCTTGCCAAAAGATTCCCACTGCAAAAGCCTTAGCGAAACTTTTCATCCAGCATATTTAAAGATTGCATCGGGCACCCCATGCATCATATCTGATAGGGAAGTGCAATTTACATCTGCATTTGGAAGGAATTTTTATCTCTCTTAGGGACCACTCAGGGACCGACATCTAGCCATCATCCACAAGGAGATGGACAAACAGAAGGTTGTCACTCACTACTTGAGCAATATTTAAGATGCTTTATTAATTTGAAACAGTCAGATTGGATGGACCTACTCCCTTTCGCAGAAGTTGCCTACAATAACGCAGTCCACTCCAGCACAGGTTACACTCCTTTTCAAATAGCTACCGGTCAAAGTTTCAACCCCAAACGAACCGGCGATCCCATCACTGAAAGAATGGATGGAAAAACTACAAAACACCTGGCCAATAGTTAGAAAAGCACTAGATGAAGCTAGGCAGGCATACAAAGCACAAGCCGATAAAAAGGGGTTGAGCTTACACTATTCATTATAGGAGAAATGGTGTACTTATCTACAACATACCTAAAGTCCCTACAACCTTGTAAAAAACTTGGACCAAAATATATAAGGCCTTTTCCAATTAAAAGAATCATAAACCCAATAACAGTAGAATTAGAATTACCCAAAAATCTCAAGCAAATACACCCAATTTTTCATTGCAGCTTGCTGAAAAGAGAGCATCAGTCATCATTATGGCCAAAAATCCCCCCACCACCTCCAATCATGGTGGAGGGTGAACAACACTTCGAGATAAAGGAAATCCTAGCTTCTAGGAGATATCATGGAGCAACTCAGTACCTAGTAGCATGGAAACACCTCCCTGCCTCACAAAATGAGTGGGTCCATAAACGTCATATCAGAGCCCCAAAGCTATTAAAGAAGTTTCACAGAGTATCCTAACAAACCTGTTTGTTTTCTTTTCAGGTGGATCTCTCTTATTTTTAAGGGGGCAGGATGTCAGAATCCAATTATATTTCATCTCTAGTTATCGACTATGGAAAACCCCATTTCTGCCTTCTCTGGATTCTGTCATACTACGAAGGGGAAGGGGGATGAGCAAAGGGGTTTTATGGCTCTCACTTCCTTCATTACAACTTCAAAGGGACTGAATGTGGATATCACCAAAAGGACTGACCATAATAGGGCCCATCATCTTTCACCTACTCCTCTCTGAAGTCTCTCTTCCGCCAGCCGTGAAGAAAAGGGGGTGGAAATGTAACACCTGGGATTGTCGCTGGAAGGATGGTGGGGTGGGGGACTGCTTGGGAACATTTAAAACCTTGAATGGTAAGGGTGGCCCTCAGGTCCTGTCTAGAATGCCTGCAACCATTTTCTCTTAATAAAGATTCCTGTTGGAAGAGATATTCCAAGAGTTCTGTCTTCTTAAGATGCAAAGTGGGGTGGGTCCTTACATTGCTGCAGCTGCCAAAAAAGTCAACACAGAGTTAGGCTACATTAACAGAGGGATAGAATCAAGATCACGTGAAGTGTTAATACCACTTTACAATGCCTTGGTAAGGCCACACTTGGAATACTGCATCCAGTTTTGGTCACCACGATTTGAAAAAGATGTTGAGAGTCTAAAAAGAGTATAAGAAGAACAACAAAAATGATTAGGGGACCGGAAGCTAAAACAGTTGCTGGAATGTTTAGTTTAATGAAGAGAAGGACAAGGGGGGACATGATACCAGTGTTCCAATATCTCAGGGGTTGCCACAAAGAAGAGGGAGTCAAGCTATTCTCCAAAGTGCCCAAAGGCAAGACAAGAAGCAATGGATGGAAACTAATTAAAGAGAGAAGCAACCTACAACTAAGGAGAAATTTCCTGACAGTTAGAACAATTAATCAGTGGAACAACCTGCCTCCAGACGTTGTGAATACTCCAACACCGGAAGTTTTTAAGAAGAGACTGGACAGCCAATTGTCTGAAATGGTATAGGGTTTCCTGCCTGAGCAGGGGGGTTGGACTAGATGACCTCCAAGGTCCCTTCCAACATTATTAGCCAGATGTTCAAAATGGATTTGGCATTTTTGTCTACCTATCGAGTTCTTACCAAGGACCTGGGATAGGCAGATGTGGATGTTGATAGTATTACAGATATCGTCGCAGGATGGAAGCAGTTCCTAGTAAGGCCACATTTTGCAATTGACTAATGGCGAATTTGTCAATGCTGATGGTGTTCAAGTGGTGCGCCAGTTGTTTTGGAATTGCACCCAAGGCACATTATTATTATTATTATTATTATTATTATTAGTAGTAGTAGTAGTAGTAGTAGTAGATCACAGATCTAATGGAACTACATCTAAATTGAGGGAAGCATGCAGTGGGCTATCTCAAGACTGTTGGGTCCAGTGCTTTTCAATATCTTCATCTAGATGAGGAAACAAAAGGGGAACTCATCAAATTTACAGATGACACCAATTGCTAACACTTTAGAAGATACAGAAAATCTTGGACTTGAACAATGGGTTCTAGCCAACAAAATGCAATTCAGTGGTGAAAAAAGTAAGGTTATGAGCCAGCAATTTGCTGCAGCTGCCAAAACAACCAATGCAATCCTAGGCTGCATTAACAGAGGGTTAGTATGATCACATGAAGTGTTAGTACCAATTTATACAGCACTGGTAAGACCACATTTGGAATTTTGTCTCCTATTCTGGTCACTGTGATACAAAAAAGATGTTGCAACTCTAGAAAGAGTGCAGAGAGAAGCAACAAAAATGATTAGAAGACTGGAGGCTAAAATAAAAATGAATGGTTGTGTGAACTAGGTATGTCTAGTCTAATAAAGAGAAAGAC
Source organism: Crotalus tigris (assembly GCF_016545835.1). Taxonomy (NCBI): domain Eukaryota; kingdom Metazoa; phylum Chordata; class Lepidosauria; order Squamata; family Viperidae; genus Crotalus; species Crotalus tigris. The sequence goes on from NW_024097818.1 coordinate 64,756, forward strand.
TGGGGTACCCTAGAGGGGACTGATATTTGAGGGGCTGTCAAAGAGAAGAGGGGGGTTGACTTAGTCTCCAAAGCACCTGAGAGCAGGATAAAAAGTAATAGAGGGAAATCTAAGCAGATTCTCCAGGTCATAGTTGTCCCAAACGTGCTGTCAGAACCCATATTCTAAGGGGACCCCTTTCTTGCTTTAAACTTAAACTCTGTTCTCTCTATACTCCTGGGTTCTGCCATACTCCTAGAGGGGATGGGGGAAAATACTGCGGGCTATTGCTTTATTGCTTTATTTTCCTCCGTTGCTACATTGTGACACTTTGCTGTTTCTGCATACTATCTCTTCCCTTGATGTCAGCCAGAGAAGGGGGGAGGAGAATGGAATGTGCCTCCGGCAAATGGTTTATCTCCGCCCTCGGAAGAGAAGGTGTGAAGAACCGACAAAACATTGCTGAAACCCTGAGACAGCCCGGTGTTATCAACTCTTTCCCAGAACGGACTTAACACTTGGGGATTGGCCCATGTGAACTGACCAGATGATGGGGTGGGGTTTTGCTTAGGACACTTTTAACCTATTGATTTGAGCGGGAAACCCTCAGATCATGTCTATTATGCCTGCTGTCAGCTTGTCCTAATAAAAGTTCCTTTTGGAAGAAACTGCTTCCACGATTTCTGCTTTCTTAGGATGAGATTTTGAAGTGGGCCCTGACAGGTGCTTTTCCCAAAAAGGTGCTTTTTTTCTCTTTGAAAATGTTTTGCTTTTCATCCAAGAAATTCTGAAGAAACTGAGAAGCAAAACGTTTTCAAAAAAAAAAAAAGTCCAGTTGCCTTTTGGAAAAAGCATTACCAAAAGATTACCAAAGAGAGACCCAACCCAGAATTAAGGAAAAATTTCCTGGCAGTGAGAACAGTCTGTGGAATGGCTTTCCCTCCAGAAGTTATGGGGGCTCCATATTGGAAGTTTTCAAGAAGAAATTTGACAGTCATTTGTCCAGAATGGTATAGATCTCCTGCTAGAAGATGGCCAAGGTCCTTTCCAACTTTGTTATTCTAAGTACAATACATGTATGGGATTGCAGAGCTTTGAAAACAACACTCTAGGGGTCTCATTGTATTGTGACACCTTCCTAGGCACAGAGTTTGGTCACTTTTTAAAAAATTGATCAGACCTAGGCAGACTTAGTGGTAGAGCTAATAAAACTTGCTCTCACTCTTCTGAATATTACAAGTTTGCTCCAGCAATGCAAACAGATGAACTTGTAGCTAATTTTGATAGTTAAATTATCCAGGCATCTGTAAAAAACCATCTAGCAATTAAAGGAATTTTATGTGTGTTTCACATAAATTATATATATTAGTGTGTGTTAAACAAGAAACAACCCCAAATCCTGCTATGATGCTTGGTAGAGGGCTGGTGTTGGGAAACTACCTGTCAGGTCCATTCTGTTGGAGGGGGAGGGAGATCGACATTTTTGGAATGCTTTTGCTGCATGCTTGCGAAGTAGAGAGATGGGGCAGACTCCCTTCAAGTAGCCTGGTTCCAAGGATGTCATGCCCAGAGAATGACCTGTTATCTGTCTAGCTCCTCAGTGTTCTCAAAATTTCTTCCTGGTATTACATTGGCTGCTGGTGGACTGGTGGACTGGTCAATGGGGTTGGGGAAACCAAAAGAATTGCTTTGTGTGGGACCTTCCTATTGAATGGTAAAGGCACCAATTCATACTGCTTGGAAAGGGTAGTGGTAAACTACTCCTGTCAAGAAAATAACCATATGAAAAGATTGGTGCTATTGTGACCAGACAATAGTAGGTTGGATGGCATACTACTGAGGAAGTGCTGAAGGTCTTTCAGAGTACTAATGATGTTTATCATATTAAAGCCTTATTGCAATAACAGGAAAAGAAAATCTTAAGCTGCAAAGATTGAAATACAGTACAAATGGAATATAAGAAACTTATATTCCAACAATCATTCACTGATATGTTCCAACCACCAATGCAGAAGAAAAAGAGGAGTTTTATGTTAAAGTTAATTTAAAATTGCAAGCAAGTTGTGCTACTTGTAATTGGAGACTGGAATGTCAAAGTTGGAAACAGGAAAATGTAGTTGAATTGAGAAATAGAATTGAAGCAAGATATTAACATCAATTTGTATTGATGTTAATATCTTGATTTCTTTGTAACTAACGCTGTCTTTTTTTTTTTTTTTTATTGAAATTTTTCAAAAGTTTTACAAATAAAAATCCACCCCCCCCTCCCCAACCACCCCACCCCCCCCCGACTTCCCAGAACTGAATATAGGATTATTTAACAAATATTTTAAAAATAACATTTGCAATTTATAAAATAATTAATAATAATAATAAAAATCACAGTAATAATATATATAGAAATAATATACATAACATAAACTTTAAAATGAATAATATATACTAAAAAAGAAAAAAAATAAAAAATAAAAAGAGAAGAGAGAGAGAGAAAGAAGAAAGAAGAAAGTAGACGAAAAATAAAGCATATATATATATAAAAAAAAAAAAATATATGAATAATAATACATTAAAAATGTATATATATAAAAAAGAAAAAGAAGAAAGAAAGAAAGAAAAAACAATCATTACAAATTATAAAAAGGCTAAATAATATTTTTCCATATCCAAATTATGTTGTATAAAATTTATCCATTTTTCCCATACCGCAAAAAATTTTTCTTGAGATTGCTCCTTTAAGAAAGCCGAAATCTTTGCCATTTCTGCCAAATACGAAACTTTATGAAACCATTCTTGTAAAGTAGGCAAAGATTCCTTCTTCCAATATTGTCCTATTAACAACCTAGCGGCTGTAATCAAATTTAACATCAATATAACCTCCTTAGCATCACAGTCAATAACAATACCTAGTAAAAATAATTGCGGAGTAAATTTTACCCTTCTTTTAAAAATTCTTTGAATATTCCACCATATCTTAATCCAAAAAGCTTTTATATGCTTACACGTCCACCAAATATGGTAATAGGTAGCATCCAAATATCCACATCTCCAGCATTTCGGCTGTAGATTAGGGTACATAATGGACATTTTCTTTGGGTCAAGGTGCCATCTATAAAACATCTTATAAAAATTCTCTCTTAAATTTTGCGCTTGTGTGAATTTAACATTTCTTATCCAAATAAGTTCCCAAGTATCCATTGAAATCGTTTCACCAATATTCTGTGCCCATTTAATCATACAATCTTTAACTAGTTCAAGTTCTGAATCTAATTCCACTAAAACCCCATAAACTCTCTTAATATGGGTTGGCCTTTGATCTCTTACTTGTTTTAAAAAAATTCCATCTTCTCTAAGCCAGCCCATTTTACAATCCATCTTCCATCTATCCACTATTTGTCTATATTGGAACCATGAATAAGTTAAGTTTTCATGTGTTAATTCTTCCAAAGATTTTAACTGCCAGTCTTGGCCATCCCATCTTAATAACTGTACGTAAGAGACCTTGTCCATATTTACCCCTTTCCTTATACCTTCTATGGCATGCCGAGGTATAGCCCATAATGGTATTTTGAAGTCACTTTTATAATACTTTCTCCACACTCTTAGCAAAGAGTTTCTTATAATATGAGACTTAAAAACCCAATCCACTTTTTTATTAAATATTAAATAGGCATGCCATCCAAAAAATAGGTCCCAGCCTTCCAAATGAAGTATTTCTGTATTTGTTAAATTCACCCAATCGCTAATCAATGTCAATACTACAGCATCATAATACAATTTCATATTTGGTACCTTGAGTCCACCTCTCTCACGAAAATCTTGCATTATTTTAAGTTTCACCCTTGGTTTTTTCCCTGCCCAAACAAATTTATTAATACCTTTTTGCCATTCATCTAAATTACGTTCGTTCTTTAAGATAGGTAACATTTGGAACAAAAAAATAAACTTTGGCAGGACATTCATTTTAATAACTGCAATTCTGCCCATAAGGGATAACTGTAAATTATTCCAGTTTTTTAAATCCTTCTGTACCTCCATCCACAGCTTTTCATAATTATTTTTATACAATTTTACATTAGAAGCAGATAATGTAACCCCCAAATATTTTACCTTATCAACAATTTCAAAGTCTGTTAAGTTAACTAGAGCCTGTTTATCACCATTAGTCATGTTTTTAGCTAATATTTTGGTCTTATTATTATTAATTTTAAAGCCAGAAACACGTCCATATTGTTGAATCAATTGTAATAATTTCACCACCGAAGAAACAGGTTGAGACAAAGTAACAACCAAGTCATCTGCAAAGGCTCTTAATTTATATTCTTTTTTATTAATTTCTATTCCTTTTATTTCTTGAGACTCCCGAATTTTAATCAACAAAATTTCCAGTGTTAAAACAAACAATAACGGAGACAACGGGCATCCCTGTCTTGTTCCTTTTTCTATTACAAAAGCCTCTGACAAACCCCCATTTACAATAATTTGAGCAGTCTGTTTTTGATATATATTGGATAATACTTGTAATATATTTTGTCCAAAATTCATCTCCTTGATTAAACACAGCATAAACTGCCAATTCACTTGATCAAAGGCTTTTTCAGCATCCAAAAATATCAAGCCTGCAGAGACTTGGTTATTCTTTTCTAAATACTCTAATAAATTAATAATTTGTCTAACGTTATTCTTCATATACCTTCCAGTTATAAAACCCGATTGATCCCTATGTATAAACTGCTGCAAGATCCCCATAAGCCTGTTAGCTAAAATTTTTGCAAAAATTTTATAATCCACATTTAAAAGAGATATAGGCCTATAATTTTTAGGCAAAGTAAGATCTTGACTATCTTTTGGAATCAATGATATAAATGCATTACGCCAGGATGGAGGGATCTCTAACCCCTGTAATAAATTATTAAACAGTTCACACAACGGTTGGATCATCTCTTCTACTAAAGCTTTATAATAAATAGATGTCAACCCATCCGTACCCGGCGCTTTGCCCAATTTCAATTGTTTAATAGCTGTAACAATTTCTTCCTTAGTAATTAAACCGTTAATCTTTTTTTCCTGATCTTCTGTTAATTTAGGAAAGTTGACTTTGCCTAAATAATTATTTATATCTGTAATTTGAATATTGGTACCCTTATATAATTTTTGATAGTATTCTAAAAAAGATTTCTTAATCAATTCTTTCTGATAAACCAATTTACCATTATAATTTATTTTATCTATATTCCTCTGTTTCTGTTTTTTTCTTAACTGATAAGCCAACCATCTCCCTGGTTTATTAGCATTACAAAATGTATTTTGTTTCATAAATAGCAAATTAGTTGCAGCTTGATCAGCCATCAGCATGTTAAATTGTGTTTTTAACAATTTTAAAGCTCCTTTAATCTTTTCATCTAAGGGATTTGAAATTAAAAGTTTCTCTTTTAATTTAATCTCCTCTTCCAAATCTTTCCGTTTCTGAATCTGTTTCTGTCTATGCAAATTATTCATTTTTATCAAAATACCACGCATAAAAGCTTTACTTGCATCCCAGACCATTGACATTGATGTTCCCTTGTTCATATTTAAAGTAAAATATTCCTTTAAACATTCCTTTAATTTATGAACATTTTTTTCTTGTTTAAATAAATTCTCATTCACCCTCCAGGATCTCCTATCTTCCTTCTCTACAAACAGTTCCATCCAAACTGGACTATGATCGGACAATGTCCTAGGAAAAATTTTTACATTCTTCACCCTGTTGTATAAATCTGTTGTGATCAAAAAGAAATCAATTCTTGAGAAAGATTGGTGTCTATCTGAGAAAAACGTAAAATCCTTTTCTTCTTGATTACGTTCACGCCAATAGTCTCTCAATTCCCAATCTTCTTTCATGTCAAAAAAGGCTTTAGGTAATTTAGCCTGTTTAAAAAAGGTAGAAGAGCCTTTTTTGTCCATTTGTATATCTAAGACACCATTCCAGTCTCCCATTAAAATCACGGATCTATAGTCCAACAAAGTTATTTTCTGATGTAGTAACCTATAAAATTGCTCCTGTTGCTGGTTTGGTGCATACAACCCCACAATAAGAATTTTCTTGCCATATAAACCAAGTTCAAGCATAACATATCTTCCATAAGGATCTGATTCTATCAAGGTAGCAGATAAATTCTGTTTAACATAGATTACCACACCCCCTTTCTTCCCAGGGGCGGGAGATACAAAATGAGATCCCAAGCGAGGATTATTTAAATATTTTTGATCTTTAGCTGTAATATGAGTTTCTTGCAAGCAAATAATATCATTGTTGTGTTGTTTCAAATAGTGGTAAATTTTTTTTCTCTTTTGAGGAATGTTTAATCCATTAACATTCCAGGACAGGAGCTTTGCCATCTCCCTTGGCCTTCAGCCTGGAGAAGATCCGCTCAAATTCTGCTGCTGATGAATATGTAGCAGAGCTTTTGGGTCTTGCTCCTCCCACCGGCACTGAAGCAATTTGCTGAGTAGATTCTTCAATTTCTTTTTCTTTTTCTTTTTTCTGTTGTTCTTTTTCTTTACGTTTATGTGCTGCACGGGTCATTCTCTGTTCTTTAACCTCTGGTTGAGACATCCATACCACCTGTCCAGCAGTCATCATCCCTGTACCTTCAGATTTCTGTTCCATCTCTTTGTCACTCAAGACTTTATGCATCATGGGCAAAGGAGAGCCTGCTCCCAGGACCGTTTTATAAAATTCCTTAGCTTTAGCAACTGTATTAAGTCTATAACGTGTCCCCGCATGGCTCAAAACAATGCCCATCGGAATCTCCCATCTAAATGGCATTTGTCTTGCTTTAAGTTCATTTACTAAAAAAGCAAAATCTTTTCTGCTTCTTAAAATTTTAGGTGGAATTTCCTTTAAAATAATAATATCTTGGGCAGCAATCTGAAATCTTTTATTATAAAAAGTTTGTAGAATCTGATTTCGCAAAGACTTCTTAGCAAAATATATCACCACATCTCTAGGCAAATTCCTCTGTTTTGCAATCCAAGAATTAACTCTATAAATTCTTTCCACATCCCCACGTAACTCTTCTTTATCAATATTCAAAATAACAGCCAAGTCATTAATCACCATTTCCATCAAATCTTGAGTTTTATCTTCTTTCAGACCCCTTATTCTCAAAGCATATTCCATCTGTCTATACTGGAACATAAGAATATCATCTTGTGAAGTCTCCACTTTTTTCTCCATATCTTGAAATTTATAATCCAAAAGTTCAACTGTTTCTTCAATTTCCTCTACTCTGGAGGAAATTTCCTCTACTCTGGATGAAAAGTTTTGCTAAGGCCTTTGCAGTGGGAATTTTTTGGCAAGGGATAAAGTGCACCTGTTTGGAAAATAGGTCCGTGACTGTCCAGATAACAGTATTCCCATTGCTTTCTGGCAATTCCACTATAAAATCCATGGCTATTTCCCTCCAGGGGGCTGAGGGACTTGCCACTGGTTGTAATAGCCCTGGCGATTTCCCTTGCAACCTCTTTGCTGATGCACAGGTTGGGCAGCTGGCAACATAACTTTCTATGTCCTTTTTTATTGATGGCCACCAAAATTGCCGTTTAATTAAGTGTAAAGTTTTTACAAATCCAAAATGCCCTGCTGATTTTGTGTCATGGCAAAGGTGCATGAAAGTTACTCTTTGAGTTGTTGGTATATATAACTTTTCCCCTACCCAAGGCAATCCGTCTCTCATTGTGCACACATGTTTGTTTTTCTGGAACCAATCATCTGTTTCCAAACTTTTTCTGAATTCAATCCCAGTTTGGCTGTCCAGTTGTGGTTTTATTTTGGCTTGGGTTCTTGTGGTTACTGGCGCTGCCAGTTGTGACTCTGCCATTATTGGTCTAGAGTCTGTGGTTCGTGCACTGTTATATTGGGGCATGCGAGATAGTGCATCTGCCAGGAAGTTCTTTCTTCCTGGTAAATGTTTGAGCTTAAATTGGAATTGGTGAAAATGCTGGGACCAGCGGGCTTGTTTGGGATTGAGTTTCCTGGAAGTTTTCAGGGCTTCTAAATTTTTGTGATCAGTCCACACCTGGAAGGGGATTTTGTTGCCTTCCAGGAACTGTCGCCACGTGAGTAATGCCCAACGTATCCCATAAGCCTCCTTCTCCCATACGGGCCAGCGCTGTTCTGTTTCCGTGAGTTTCTTGGATGTATATGCACAGGGTTGCAATACTGCATCATCATTTTCTTGTAATAGCACAGCCCCCACTGCCACATCACTTGCATCTGCCTGTATTATGAAGGGCTTGTCCATGTCTGGGTGCCTTAGTACTGGTTCGGCAGAAAAAAGTCTCTTTAGTCTCTCAAACGCTGCTTGGCACTCCATTGTCCATGTTAGTGGCTGGCTAGGTTTTACTGAGGATGTTCCCTTCGTTTTTAGTAAGTTAGTGAGGGGCAAGGCTATCTGTGCAAATGAGGGGATGAATTGGCGGTAAAAATTTGCAAAGCCCAGGAAACTTTGTAGTTGCTTTCTTGTGCGGGGTGGTGCCCAATTTAGTACTGCTTTGACCTTCTCCGGGTCCATTTCAATGCCCTGTGGGGATATGCGATAGCCTAGGTAGTCTATCCTTTCCTGGTGGAATTCGCATTTTGAGAGTTTGGCATATAGGTGAGCGGCTCGCAGCTTCTTTAAAACCGCTCTGACAAGTTTGACGTGTTCTTCTTTTGTTTCAGTAAAGATAAGAATGTCGTCCAAGTAAACAAGGACCCCCTTAAATAGGTGCTCCCTTAGAACGTCATTGATTAATTGCATAAAGACTGCAGGGCCCCCTTGTAATCCAAATGGCAAGACTTTGAATTGATAGCACCCCATGGGGCAGTTAAATGCAGTCTTCCATTCGTCCCCTTCCTTGATTCTCACGCGATAGTAAGCTTCCCTTAGGTCTAGTTTAGAAAAATTTTTCCCTTTCGATAGGTGTGACAGCATGTCTTTCATGAGGGGCAGCGGGTATAGGTTGCTTTCACTGATTGTATTCAGGGCCCTATAATCCACGCATAAACGTAAAGAGCCATCCTTCTTCTCTCTAAAAAGGACCGGGGCAGCCACTTTAGGCTTGGCTGGCTCAATGAAACCTCTCTCCAGGTTTTTTTTAATAAATCTTTCCATTTCCTCCTTCTCCTTTGGGCTCATGGAGTATAATCTGGGCTTCGGGAGTTTTGCCCCAGGCTTGAATTCAATGGTACAGTCTGTGGGTCGGTGGGGGGGAAGCTCATTCGCCCTCTCCTCACTGAAGACTTCAGCAAGGTCCCTATATTCCTCTGGTATTTCTGTTAATCTTTTTTCCTCTCCTATGGATGCTTTTTCTATTCTTGATTCTGGTAGCCTCCCTTGGGGTTTTAAGTCCATAGGGTCCCCCTTCGGGAATTTGATTTCTGTCGTCCTCCAATTTACCCAGGGGTTCCATTTTTTCAACCATTCCATCCCTAGAATCATTGGGCATTCCATACCTGGGGTCACCACAAACGTTAAGTCCTCTTCATGGTTGCCCAGGGAGAGGTGTATTGGCAGAGTGGCTAGGGTAGCTGGCACCCCCCCTGCTATGGATCCATCTAGCTGGCCAAATGAGATTGGTTGTTCCAGTCTCCTGGATGGGATGCCCAGATTCCCCACTAGTGTTGGGCTAATGAGGCAGCGGGTGCAGCCAGAGTCTATTAAGGCTTTCACCTTCACAGCTTCGGGCATGGGGGGGATTAATATAGTCACTGTTTTGAAGATGGGTGTGATGCATCCACTTACCAGGGGTTCGCCCTCCGAGCTGTCATCTGAGGCATCCACCGGCCCTGTGGTGTAGGCTGGAGTTCTTTCCCCTTGGTGAGCAGAGGTGGGGGTTTCTGCAATTTCCATCATTCTCATGGCTGTTTCTTTTGGCTTAGCTGAATACTCTCTGGGTTTGTTGATTGGGGATCTGTCTGGGTTGTGCTGGGGGGCCTTTGAGCGGCATTCTACAGCTCGATGCCCTTCTCTTCCGCACTTGAAACACCCCATTTGCTTCTTGGCTGTGTCCGATGATTTCACCGGTTGGTGTGTCAGCTCAGGCGGGGGGCGGCTCCATTGTTTTCTTCGGCGGTGCCTCTTCAATGTGTCGGTCTCTGCTTCCTCTGCCAAGACGTACCATTCCTCAAGTCGATGTGGGTCCCCTCGGGGCAGGCAAGCATCATATAGATCATAGTTTAGTCTGTCTTTGAAATGGCCAAGGAGGATGTCTTCTGGCCAATTCAGTTTGCTGGCAATGGCCCTGAATTCTTGTGTATACTCGGCCACTGGGCGTTTGCCTTGCCTCATCGTTGTTATTCTTTCACGGGCTTTGCGATCAGCCAGGGGGTCTTCAAATCGTCTTCTCAAAGAGGACATGAAACGGTTGAAGTTACTGAGTTCTGGGGCATTGGAGTCATGCAAGTTCACTACCCAATCCGCAGCTGGTCCATCCAGGGCAGATTGCACGATCCGGATGCGGGCTTTGTCGCTGGGAATGTCCTGCCCATATTCCTCCATGTAGCTGAGTACTTGGGTTAGGAAAAACCCCAAGCGTGTTGGCTCCCCTTTGAATTTCACCTCCAACGGTGGACGTCTTGGAATGGATCGGTGCCTCCGTTGTGGGTGGTAGTGTCTTCCGTCCAGATTGCCATCTGTGGTCCGGTAGGGGGTGGGGGCTCCTGGATCAGTAGATGTCCCTGGGGTTGCAGGTTCCACGTCCCCCTCGGTGTCTCTCCCTTTGTGGCTCCAGGAACTGGGGCGGCCGTAGGGCTCAGTATTCTCCTCTCCTAGGGAGCTGAGAGTTCTCTTCATCAGGTCAATAGCTTTCTCTAGGATCCAGTCTGAGTACGGTACCCAGCTTCCTCCCTCTTCACTTGCGTGCAGGGATTTCTCCATCTCCTGCTTCCATTCTGGTTGTTTGGTCCCCCGTCTCAGGGTCACCTTTCTTGATTCCTTTCTCCACTCACTTTTCTTTCCAACGTTCATCGACCAGCGAGGCTTGTGGTCCTGTGTCTCCACCACTTCTTCTCCCGAGGAATCTGACCTCTCAGATCCCAACATCTGGCAAGGTTCCAACTGGGTCAGCGGCTCTCTTTCCAGGGAGTTTTCCCCCTCTCTTTCTCCATTGTCTGACATGGTAAATTTTTTGCAAAATCCCCCGGCAAGGGTCTCCCTTCCAGGTGGATTAATTTTGCAAGTCCTGTCTAATGTAAGGACCCACCCCACTTTGCATCTTAAGAAGACAGAACTCTTGGAATAATTCTTCCAACAGGAATCCTTTATTAAGAGAAAATGGTTGCAGGCATGCTAGACAGGACTTGGGGTTCAAGCTCTTCCATTCAAGGTTTTAAGGGGTTCCCCAGTAGTCCCACCCAATCAACCCCCCTTCCAGTGATAGTTTCAAGTATCACAATTCCAACCCCCTTTCTTCTTTCTTCCGTCTGGATGGAGACTTCAGATAACTATATGAAAGGCAAATATCCTCCTTTGGTATGTTAACGCTTCGAGGTTACAATAAACACACATTCAGCATTCAGCTCTTTGAAGTGTACTGAAGGAAGTGGGGGCCATAAAGCCCCTTTGTTCTCCCCCTTCTCTCCCTCTTATGGCAGAATCCAAAGATGGCAGAATTGGGAGTTTCTATATTTGATAATTAAAGATGAAATATAATTGGATTCTGACAAACGTCTTCCAAAAGATGGTTGAACTCAGAAAGAAGTTCCAGCTAGTATGGAAAAGAATATTCCAGATGTTACAAGGGTTTTAGAAGGCCAAGGCATAGAAGACATCATTGCTGATATATGCTGAATATTGGAGAAAGTCAAGAAAACAGATTTCTGGGGGAGATATGGCAAACTGAAAATAGCTCTGCAAAATTGCCAACCATGACAACAACCAAGGAATTGGTGAGCAGTCTGATTCCTTGGAACCTGTCCAGCTAAAAAGAGGATTGAAGTATTCACTTGTGCTTGGGATGGATGCTTCCCATAAGGATACCGATTGGAAGCCAGTGCCTCCCATTTCCAACCCACTCAGCTGATCCAGAGGAATACCATGAACCTGATCCAGAGGCATACCCCATCCTGAGCCTGCCAAAGGTCATTTACAAGTGTGATCAATTATTGCCATTGATCACCCAGATACATCCTGGCCTGAATCCCAAATGCAGTAGGTCCAAATAATTTCTTCCTCTTGGAAATCTTGAAATCTCCTTAATTCTATAGGGGATGTATGGGAGCAAATGTGGGAAACTAATGCTAAATTTTGTCATAGTGTAACAGAAACTAATGCTAAATTTTGTCACAGTGTAAGAGAGTTTTATGAAATGATGAATCAAGGCTATATGACATTTAACTGCCAAAAATGTGTGCTGAAAGTGTGAAAAGGGACTTATTAAGTAGATTTGTGCAAACAGTGAATGAGACATCAACTCGCGACATGGATCTACAGTGAGGCTATCAAGAAGTCTTTTGGACTAGAGAAGTGTGGCTAGATGGTAATCAGTTGCCACAAAGAAGGAGTCAAGCTATTCTCCAAAGCACCTGAAGGCAGGACAAGAAGCAACAGATGGAAACTAATCAAGGAGAGAAGCAACCTATGAGAAGGAGAAACTTCCTGACAGAACAATCAACCAGTGGAACAACCTGCCTCCAGAAACGGTGAATGCTCCAACACTGGACATTTTAAAGAAGAGACTGGACAGCCATTTGTCCGAAATGGTATAGAGTTTCCTGACCAAGCAGGGAGTTGGACTAGATGACCTCCAATGTACCTTCCAACTTTTATTATTATTATGCGATGGCACAGCCAGATGTTCAGACTGGATTTGGAATTTTGTCTACCTATCGAGTCCTTACCAAGGACCTGGGATAGGCAGATGTGGATGTTTGATGTTATTACAGATATAGTCGCAGGATGGAGGCAGTTCCTAGTAAGGCCGCCTTTTGCAATTGACTAATGGCGAATTTGTCAATGCCAATAGTGTTCAAGTGGTGCTCCAGTTGTTTTGAACCCAAGGCCTCTATTACTATTGGTACTACCCTTGCTTGCTTTTGCCACAGTCTTTCTATTTCTATTTGTAGGTCTTTGTATTTTGTTATCTTCTTCAGTTCTTTCTCATCTATTCTGCTGTCTCCAGGCACTGCCACGTCCACCATTAGACTTTTTTGTCTTTCTTATCGGCAATTGTTAAGTCCGGGGTGTTATGTTGCAGGTGCTTGTCTGTTTGAATTCTGAAGTCCCAGAACAGTTTAACTTTATCATTTTCTATGACTTTCTCATTTTATGATCCCACCAGGTCTTGCTTACAGGCAAATGATATTTCTTGCAGATCTTCCAATGCACCATTGTTGCTACTTTGTCATGCTGCTGCTTGTAGTCAGTCTGTGCAATCTTCTTGCAGCAGCTTACCAGGTGGTCCACTGTTTCTTCAGCGTGTGTGCATAGGCGGCACTTACTGTCTGTTGCTGTCTTCTCAATTTTGACTTTATATGTGTTTGTCCTTAAGGCTTGGTCTTGTGCAGCCAGAATTAGTCCTTTGGTCTCTTTCTTCAATTTTCCTGCTCTTAGCCATTGTCAGGTCTTGTTATTATCTCCTTTCCCAGCTATTTTTTTTAATGTACTAGCCATGTAGTACTTTGTCTTCCCATGCCTCTATTCTGTTCTTCATTTGGTCTTTCTTGTAGGCCAGTTTGGTCTACAAGAAAGAATATCTGAAGGACAGTGATGAAGATGCACTGAAATTAATATATCAGGAAGGCTTACTGACTAGTAAGCCTTCCTGATATATTAATTTCAGTGCATCTTCATCACTGTCCTTCAGATATTCTTCCAAAGCCATTTTTATTTTTGTGGGGCTTCTTGATTCCTTCAGTAAGTGTGCCACATTTGTCCAAACAAAACTCCATTGCAATATCTTGGCTATATATACAGACAGTGTTGAGCAGCGATTCTATTTCAGATGATGTTTTTCCATACAGTTTCAGATCATCCATGTAAAGGAGATGGGATAGTGTGGCAGATGTTTTTGATGTTTGATAGCCATGTCCTGAGTTATTCAGTATTGTTGACAGAGTGCAATAACTAATAGTAATGGTGATAATGAATCCCCTTGAAATATTCCTTTCTTGATGTTAACCTCTCCCAGTCTCTCACCATTGATCTGCAACTGTGCCTTCCATTGTGCCATTGATCTTTGCACAAATTTTCTGATGTTTCTGCTGACTCCTGTTATTTCTAGGCACTTGATTATCCAGTCATGTGGCAGAGAGTCAAATGTCTTTTTGTATCAATCCATGCCACATTCAGATTAGTCTTCCTTTTCTTGCAGTTTGTTGATTTTGCATCCCAGGTATAACTGTAGCTGTGCTGTGTACATTAGTTGGTTTGTTTCTTGCAGTGAACTGGTGCTTATACTTGATATTGCAGTAGCAGCATCTTTTAATGCTTGTGCTAGCTGTTTCTTTGGAACAAGCTTCAATGCAGGCATCCTTATTCTGTTGTTTTTGTGCTGTTCTAGATGGTCAGTTATTCTTTGTTTCAATTCTTTTATTTCTTTAGTTAGAGGGCTTTGTTCTTCCTGAGGAAGAGGTACTTGGTTTCCAAATGAGAACAGTTGTATATGTCTGCTGGATTCCTTCACTGCCAACTCCCCCTGGTTTGCCTCTACATTCTGAATTACTTCTGGCAAGGCTTTGATTTCTTTGCCCTGGGTAAACCTTTGCAGTTTGTCCAATTCTGTTTCTTTGAATACTTTATTTCGTATTATAAATCTGCGTTGATCTGCTATGTTCTGTTATTTTTGATTCTGGATGTTGTTCTTTCCAGAACTGGTACATTCATTTTAGATATCCTCTTCTTGTTGGACTTGATCTGTAAACAGATCAATATTTGTTTGTTTTCAATCACTGTGTATTTGTGATGGGTAAAAACCTTTTCTTCCAGTAGTTCTGCAGCTGCTGGCCCTGGTTGCTCAGCCAATAGTCCTGTAACCCATTTTTCACCAGATATCCAGGAACTCCAACATCTAATGCGGACCTTGTTAACCCGGGCGACATCCGAGCCGGTATGGCATTCTGAAATTTATGTCTCACCATATTTTTTATGGGAGAGACACTCTTTGTCTGACTCTTCTGATGAGACCTGTCCAGCTTGGTTGAACCTCTGGCATAGCTCTCATCTTCCTCAGAATACACAAGCCCCACAACCATGTCAAGGTAGTGCCTCACTGGAGATTGTTGTTGTTGTTATTATTATTATTATGTACTTTGGTAACTCACAGTCACATGGGAACCATGAGGAGGAGGAAGGGAAAACAGCATCACCAAACTACCGCCAAAGAATCAGACAAGTCCTGAAAAACCAGCTCAATGGGAAGAATAAGACCCATGCCTTCAACATGTATGTCCCGCCTGTCATCAGATAGCTGCTAGTACAGTGAGAAGGCATTGAAGCTGCTGCTGTGAAAACCTGGAAGCTCCTCACAATGTACAGATATTTCTATTACAAGTCTGATACCCAGAGACTATGCACTAGCTGGAAAGAGGGCAGTAGGGGTCTAGTGAATGTCAAGGTCACTGTCCTGGATAAAACCCAGAGCATCCAGGAGTGTCATCAATAAGATGGCACTTGAAGATGAGTTGCTGAGAAAATGCCTGAGGCAGCAGCAAACATAGGAGGAAGATTAAGCAAAGGAAGTGCCATAACAAGACAGGATGTACCACAGGAGGTGACAGACTTGGAGAATCCTACTGCTGGCTAGAAGGGGCTAGACCAGTGGTTCTCAACCTTCCTAATGCTGCGATCCTTTAATACAGTTCCTCATGTTGTGGTGACCCCCAATCATAAAATTATTTTCGTTGCTACTTCATAACTATAATTTTGCTACTGTTATGAATTGAACTGTTACAAATTGAACATAATTAAAGCATAGTGATTAATCACTAAAACAATATAGCAATGCTTGCTGGAGAAGCTTACTCTTCCTTGCTCAAAAATGTTGGGAGGAAGGGGAAGGAGATTGAAAGGGAAAGGAAGGAAGGAAGGAAGAAAGAAAGGAAGGAGAAAGAGATTGAAGTGGAAGGGATGGAGATGGAGATGGAAGGAAGGAAAGAAGAAAGATTGAAGGGGGAAGGAAGGAAGGAAGGAAGGAAGGAAGGAAGGAAGGAAGGAAGGAAGGAAGGAAGGAAGGAGAGAGATTGAAAGGAAAGGGGTGGAGATGGAAGGAAGGAAGGAAGGAAGGATGATTGAAGGGGAAAGGAAGGAGATGGAGAAGGAAGGAGATTGAAGGGGGAAGGAAGGAAGGAAGGAAGGAAGGAAGGAGAGATTGAAGGGGAAGGGAAGGAGATGGATGGAAAGAAGGAAGGAAGGAAGGAAGGAGAGATTGAAGGGAAGGAGATGGATGGAAGGAAGGAAGGAAGGAAGGAAAGAGGGAAGGAAGATTTTTGGAGAGTCATGTTTTTCCAGATGGTGATGAACTGCAACTCTCAGCATTCCCCACTCTTGCTGTCTCCCAGCTGCCCCCCGGGACCTGCCCGCCCCTCCGGCCTCCTGAGCAGTGGTGGGGTCGCGGGAACCCCTTTCCATGCCGCGCAGCCCTTCACCACCACGACCCTTCCCCGACTCGTTGCATGGGACAGGGGCGTGGCCGGAGCACCAGCTCCCACTTAGAAGGCGCCGCTTCTCCCCTCCCAGCCTGGCCGGCTGGCCTCCGACGCACATGCAGATATTGTCGCCGCCTGGCTGCTTCCGAGGCCCAGAGCCCGGCAAGCCAGGAAGGAGCCGCTCCTGCCTGCCAGTCCCAGGGTTGCACCGGGTGCCAGAGGGCCGAGGCGGCCTCCGACGGCGAGGGAGGTGGGCTGGGCAGCACGGGGAGGCTCCGGCGCAGAGGGCGGCCGGGGTGGAGTGCGGCTGGGCAACCAGGAGGCGTGGGGACCGGCTCGGTGCCGCAGCTCAGCTCAGCTCAGCTCAGCCACCAGCAGCAGCAGCAGCAGCAGCGCGTTGCCAGAGCAGGGCGGGAAGAGAGGTGGCAAGTCATGAAAGCAGCGTCCAGATGTTCAGGGTGCAAATGCTTTGGACAGTTTGGCTCCCTCACCCCTTTATTTACTGATCTGCCACAAGCTTGTGCAAACAAGCCCCGAGGAGTTCTGAACGAGTGGTTCATTTAAAAAAAAAAGCTTTAAGCAATGAGGCAGAAAGGGGAACTCATTCACGTCTCTTTTTTCCCCCTTTCTCGGTGACTGGAAAGGCAGCAGCCAGAGACGCCGCTGCACAAAGGGAGGCGGAGAGAGGGGCGAGGGGGAAAACCTCACTCAACTTTCACCCTTATCAGATCCGGTTCCCTTTTGGTCAACCCCCACCCACCCACCCGCCCCCTTCACCTCCTGCTACAGATCGACGCTACCCCTCGGGAGTATTTTGCCAGGCTTTTTTTTTTTTACCTTAGCCCTGTGCTTCTCCCAGACAGAAGCCAGGCAAGAGGATCTGAGAGACGCTGAGCAGGAGGTTCATAGCTGTGGCAATGCGGCAGTAGCTGCTCTGCAATGGGTAGCGCAGCCCCGCCATGCTGCTGAGGTGGCTGCTTTGCTGTCTGCCAGAGCTGGCTGGCGGAAATAGCCTTGACCAGAAATTCTCACTAGTGTCTCGGTTCCTAAGACCATCTGAAATATGTGTTTTCCGATGGTCTTAGGCGACCCCTGTGAAAACGTCATTTGACCCCCAAAAGGGTCGTGACCCACAGGTTAGAACTGCTGGGCTAGACTAAAAGACAGCCTGACTTTTAGCAGCACCAGAGCCATAGAAACAGGGGTCTACTCCACTAGACAGACTCCAAGGTGCAGACTGTGCAGAGAGTTTTCAAAGAGTGTCCAACACATAGTGGCAGGGTGTAAATTGCAGGCAGTAACAGTATACACTGAGTAGCACAATCAAGTAGCTGGCATTGTGTATAGGAACATCTGTATAAAATATGGGCTAGACCAGTGATGGCGAACCTTTTAGAGACCGAGTACCCAAACTGCAACCCCAAACCCACTTATGTCTCATCGGGTGCTGGGTGGGCATGGCCTGTTGGGTGGGTGTGGCTGCTGTAGTAATGGGACTGAGTGGGACTAAAAAGTTCAATCAATTCCAACTTTGCGAGATCTTTTTTTTCCCGTGAGAAGTTGAAATTGATTGATTGGTTGAACTTTTTTTTTTGCACATGGTGGCAGAGGCCTAAAGCGAAAAGCTTTTTTTTTTTTTTTTTTTTTTATTGAAAGTTTTATAAATTTTACAAAAAAGGAAAAATAATACAAAACAAAAGGCAACATATACAGAAAAATAAAACTAAACAATACATATATTAAATAAAAAAAAAAAAAACCCCATCCCCCAGCCCTCCCAAAAAAAAAAAAAAAAACCTCCCTTCCCCCCCCCTGAGCTTCCCAGAGCAGAATATAGGCTTAAAAAATAAAAATAAAAATTAAATTAAAAACTTTATATTTATATATATAAAAAATTATCTATAATATATATGAAAATAAAACTTATGAAAAAACTATATAATATTTTTGTATACCCAATCTAAATTGTATAAATTTTATCCATTTATCCCAAACAGCAAAAAACTTCTCTTGCGTTTGTTGCTTTAAGAAAGCCGAAATCTTTGCCATTTCTGCCAGATAAGCTACTTTAAGAAACCATTCCTGCAATGTAGGCAAAGATTCCTTCTTCCAGTATTGTCCTACTAACAGCCTAGCGGCTGTGATCAAGTTTAACATCAATACAACCTCCTTTGTATCACAATCTGTAACAATACCTAACAAAAATAATTGCGGAGTAAATTTTACCCTCCTTCTAAAAATTCTCTGGATATTCCACCATATTTTAATCCAAAATGCTTTTATCTCTCTGCATGACCACCAAATATGATAATAGGAAGCCTCCTTATAACCGCGAAAAGCTTTTATAACACCCACCTAAAGGCCTAGGATTGGGGCGATGGCGCGCATGCCCACAGAGAGGGCTCTGCGTGCCACTTGTGGCACGCGTGCCATAGGTTCGCCATCACGGGGCTAGACCCTCCTAAGTCAGAAGGTCATGGAGAATAAGAAAGCTATGATCATGTGGAACATCCAGATCCAGACAGTCTGAATGTTGGAAATTGACCTTAAACAGAGGAGAGAGAGGAGAGGAATAAGAGGGATAGAAGAAAATTAACCACCTGCATTAGACTTCGAAACTTGAGAGACTGCTATAATGCCTAACAGGGAGGTGACCAACTACAGTTTCTCTCTCTATCTCACTTTATAAATCTCTTATGGACATGAATGTATATGCCAATGATACTGTGCTGCCAATTATTACGAAAAAATAAATAATGGGAAACTAGTATGATTGAAAATTAACTATAAAAATAGAAGCACTTTTTATAAATATGGTTTCTAGCTCCAGAAGGAAATTAAGAAAAATAGGAATTTTGTCTGTCAAAATTTAGTAAGATATGTAGGAATTTGGGCTGTTGGTCTGATCTCCGAGCTCAGTGATTTGGCTGCAAACGTTTCATCTCCATTCGGGGGGGATG
The DNA here is from genome assembly GCF_016545835.1 of Crotalus tigris. Taxonomy (NCBI): domain Eukaryota; kingdom Metazoa; phylum Chordata; class Lepidosauria; order Squamata; family Viperidae; genus Crotalus; species Crotalus tigris. The sequence continues at coordinate 84,301 of NW_024097818.1, forward strand.
TCTTCAAACTGCCAAGTTCAGAGATCAAACCAACAGCCCAACTACCATCCCGCGCTACTAATAGTCAAACACATTTCAGTATGTAGGAATCAATATTCTAAAATATGGAACAGTCAGATGGGCAGCATATAAATTTAATAAATACAATTCTGAGAGAGTCCTCGAAAGCAAGGATTCCCAAGCCCTGGTCTTTGGCCTATTGCCAGACCACAGCACGTTTGGAACTGAGCTATGGAAGCAGTGCACATGAAACCATCCCTTCTTCCCCACTCCCTGCCACTGCTGCCTCTACCAGTCTACTGAGCTGGAAAGGTTGGAGACAGCTGCTCTAAAGGTCTAATATCCAAAATATATAAAATTAGAAATGGTTGAAGTATGGTCAATATCTCTCAAAGTAACCTAGGAATCTGATTTAAAAATCAATCTCTCAATCACACGATGGGCTATAATTTGAAAGAACTTGACATTATGGTCTATATCAGTAAAGATGAGAAAAACTATTTAGAGGTATTCATATATAATATTATGGTTGCACAAATTCCTGGGAGAGATCCAAATAAATGTTGGAGATGTGATAAAGCAAAAGGCACCCAGATGCCTGCATAAGGGTCCTGGGAGGTTGGACAAAGATTCTGATAGGAGGGATTGGAGAGGGTAACCTTATTGGAAAGTTTAGTTAAGATCCCAGGATACATTTACATTATACATTAAATAATGACAATTATTTAATGAGATAATTGATAGAACTGAAAATGTAACTGTTTAATACATGATGATTTTGGTAATGTTGGCTATCATACAACACTGGCAAATACAGTCTCCATTGTTAGATCTCTGGCGTGAAAATGATCAAAGATTGTTGTTATGGAAAAATTAAGGTATAAAAGATAGGGTATGTTGAGATATATTAGAAAATTTACCTTTGATTTGATTTGGGAAAGAGATATTCTTTTTGCAAAACGTAATAGGACAATTTCTTTTTCTTTATCCCATATATACAAAAATTGTTGTTGGAGTCTTGATTTGTTCTTAGATCTTTTTAATCATTTTGTTAATTCTTTTGTGATAACTGCTTTCTTTTAGTCTCTGTTACTGTTTTACTGTATATTTTATTATTTATTGCCAAGTCATATATCTCTCACCCTGTATCTGTGGTTTGATTTGTTTTTTAAGCAAAATAAAGTTAACTTAAAAAAAGGAAATATGTGTAAGCATTTCAAGAAAGCATGAAGTAGCAATCCACTCCAGTTGTTTTGAAGTTTCCTTTTATTGATGAGCATGGAATAAAATATTGGAGACATGAAACTGCACATGCCAACTATTATTAACATAAAGACAGATAAAGCAGGTTTAATTTGGGGGACATTGATAAAGATAAGTACAATGTTCTTTAAAAGATCTAAACATCTCTTTTCATAGAATAACTGATGACCCATGAGTTTTTATACCAATACAAAATATTTTACTAAGCTTCCTAATCTATTAATTGATGTGAAATACAATTCTCATCATCTCAGGTAAGGTTGTACTTGATAGGGATGAAGAGAACTATATTTCCAAATGTATCTGAAGGTGTATCAATTGGAAAACAAGTCCAGTCCAGATTGAAGTCATATGCTTGGTTTAGAAATAAATACATTACTCCATTTTGCTATTTCTTTAACTCAGAGACAGCAAACTAAATTAAAAACAAGAAAAAAGTATTGCCCAGACTGCTATTAATTAAACTAAAGATAGGATATTGGTGGAAAGGCAATTTGGTTGCCAATCAGGCTATTTAAATTTTTAATTTTTTAAAAAAATCTATGTTGGAGATACAAAACGAGGAAAAGAAAAACAAAGAAGAAACAAATTCAAAGTTGAAAAAAGACATTTTTTTTGTATGACAAGTGTCTTTTCTCAGTTGCAAGCCTGATGAAACTGCTACATGATTGGAAAACAGTGAGGATATCTTCCAGTATGTGGTGTGTGTGATTTTTGGTATGTGTGTGTAATTTTTATCCCACCTTTTCTATTTTTATAAATGTCAAACATACTTAATATTCCTTCCTCCTTATGTTTTCCCCAGAATGACTGACCCAAATTCATCCAGTCAGCTTTCATACCTAAGGCAGGACTAGAATCCAGTTTCCCAGTTTCTAGCCTGTCTTAATCACTAGACCAAACTAGCCTTCTGCAGTGACAGGGATGTTTGTACAGAGATTACATTTAAAAAATACATCCCAAACCAGGTTTGACAATAGCAGTAAGATCGCTCAGACCTGAAAAGGATTTTACTGAAAAATAAATCAGCCAAGAGCCACATTAACTGGAGATGATGGGAGTTCCTGACTAATAGATAGGCATTAATAGGTGCCAGTTTGGAAATCTGGTATATACTGGGAGGAGAAAATGATATATGCCAGAATGATATATTTATTATGCATAATGTAATAATTGGGTTATTATTGCAACAGATGGGGAAAAAAGTTGTCTGAATTTTCAAAAATTAAAGATTAAGCAAACATTATCAGAGAGCAGAGAATGAGTTCTTATTCAGGGACACTGATTTGAAAAACTTACTCCATTGAGTTCTGGATAAAAAGTTTGAAGTTCACTTAGTTTAGCCATTGAACAAAACTTTCCAAAATTCTTCAACAGCAGATCTTGGATTCCAGTCATCCCTCCATCACATGCTGAGCCTGCAGATTTCATATAAGGAAAGCTCTAATAAAGTTCATTCATAAGCATACTATATCTAAGCCACACATATTTGGATGTTCACCAGATGGCAGCAAAGAAATGTTTTCTATATCACATTGATGTCATCTAGTACAGAGGCTGGCAACTTGGTGATTGAGCAAAGTGGTCACTAAGAGAAACTGTGACTGAATTTATGATCTTCCTTCAGCTTTCCTTTGCTTTACAGACCTGTACATTTTGTAGAAGTGGGGCTTGGTAATAAAGTTATTTTTTCTCACTGTCATAATTGTGAATTATTATTAAAGAAGCACTTCTTGTAGATATCTGAATTATTGCAGTATAATAGACACATAAAAGTATGCAAGACCATACCACATATCCTAGTATTTATGTATTTATTTACAACATATATTTCTATGATGTTGCAAAATAAGTCTGAATAGAGTATATAAAAAGCATACAATTTAAAATATACAAAGTCTAAAAACTAAAAACAAAACAGCAATATGCTGACATGAAAGTGAAATAGTTTATTATTAGTTGCTACTACTGTAGCTGTTATCACTAGGCTGGTCCTATCAACTTTTTCCTCTATCTCATATCCACCTAACACTTGTAAGTTCCAAGATTCCAAGGCCAGAAGATTTCAAATTCTATTTCAGATTTTAGCTACAAGAAGCATCTGTTGAACTACTCTGTTACTTTCTCTATATAACAAATTTAGAGATCACCCATCTCACCCCCCAGAGTGATTACTTCTGTGTTACTACTATTATAGATATATGGGAGATCCCAAGATGTCCAAGAGCATTGGTTCAGACCAGGATGTAGCCTTAATGTTCATTGGCAAACTTTAATGACAGCATTGATCACATTTGTAAATGATTTCTGACAGTCTCAGGGTGGGTAACATATCCATCCTTGCCCTCTTGGATCTCTCAGAGGCTTTCAATACCATCAACCATGGTATTCTGGATCAGCTAAGTGGCTTGGGAGTGGGTGGCACTGTCTTCCATCATTCTTAACTCTTTCTTTGAGGCCATTTCCAGTCTGGGGGTGGAGATGGAGGTATGGGCAAAAAGAGGGAGAGATTCTAGGTGTCTACTTTGTGGCATTCCATAGTGTTGGATTCTTTCCCTACTCTTATTTAACAACTACATGAGATTATTTAAAGTCTACTGTATATAAGGTTATAGAAAGGGATATCCAGCATGCTATCTGATGATGCTGACATCATCATGCCACTTGGATTGGGAAGAACCACCTTCAGCTCAGCCCCAACACCGTGAGTGTTACATCTCTCCACCCCATATCTAGTGATTTTTTTTTTTTTTGGTTAATTATGAATGGGGTTACTGTCAGCTCTGCCATCTTCGCTATGCTTTGCTAAGCTTGTTGGTAAACAGAGGGAGGGGAGCAAAGCATTTTGGAAAAGTTGTAAGAAAGAATGTAAGAGGGGAGGGAATATATATATATATATATAGTAAAAAAAGGATATATGCAGTATTATGTTCCTTTTAGATATCAAAAGGGTTTTGTGGCTCCCAGTGTTTTGTTTTTGGTGGGAAATGGGTCCAAGTGGCTCTGAGTGTTTTGGGTTGCCTACCCCTGACCTATACTCACTCACACTTTAGTTCATGTCCCAATTAGACAATTACAATATGCCTTTGAAGAATATTCGGAAGCTTCAGTTGTTTAGAGTATAGCAATATGTGTAATATTGGAAGCACTAAGGTCCTGTACACATGCATAACATCACGGCTACATGAGCTGCACTGAGTTTCAGTAAGTGTCCAAGTGCAATTCAAGGTTTGGTTGTCACCTTCAAGGTCCTATATGGTTGTGGGATTTCCTCTCCCCAATAACATAGTTGATGATGTTTTTATTTTGAGCTGTGGTAGTGCAATGGTTAGAATACAGTATTGCAGGCTGATTCTGCTGACTGCCAGCAGTTCAATTCTCGCTGGCTCATCCTTCCATCCTTCCAAAGTTGATAAAATGAGCACCCAGATTGCTGTAAAGCACTGTGAAGCAGTATATAAGCCTAAGTGCTATTGCTATTATTTTGTTTGCTGTCCAGAATTTCAATGGATAGATGGGTAGTCAAATAAATATGATTAAAAAATCTAAATTATGATAAAAAAAATCTAAATTCATGGAAACTGAATTTAGTTCTCCTCCTCAACTTTGTTTAATTAAATGAAGTTTCTATATAAATGGTTGAAGGTCAGTAATTCATGACTGAGAATGGCTACTCAAAGTGGCCAAATGGAGGGGGACAAAGAGGAAGAAGAAAATGGAGATAGAGAAACAGATATGAAGGGGAAGCAATGCATGCGATTATTCAATTATGCTTTTATCCTATTTTTTGGTTCTGAAACTGAAATCTAGGCAGGGACCAAATTTAAACTTAGTATGCTTCAACAGCTGACTATGCCAAGGAGTGTTTCTTGTATTCTTTGTAAATTATCACATATTTTATTCCTAGTATTTTGTAAGGTAGTGTTGTATGTGTGTGAAGGAGATATAAATGCAATATTTCTTTCTCAGAAGCTCTCCTATGAGTTAAGATTGCATTTGTTTATGTTTTAATGCTCAATGCTTTGATATTTTATAGCAGACTGTTATTTGTGTCTTGCTTTTTTATGTTCCCAGGAACAATGAAAATTTGTGGTTCATTTGCAGGTTGCAATAAAGTTCAAATTATTTCTGATGTCATAAATGTTATTCTCCTGAAAGTTTTACTTGCAAAAATGGCTAGGATTTGACCCATTTTCACTGAGATCAAAGTCCAATACTTTTTCCATAGAACACAGAAGAGAATGGCTCTTTCTTGGAATCTATGTCTACCCCAACAGATGGACCTGTTTACATCTGTAATGATATTATGGAGTGATACAGCTATTTATTATTTATAACTAGGTGTTGCTTCCACTCCTTACCTGAGATAGCAAACTGGGCAGTTAAGTAAGTCTTCTGAAATCCATAGACATCCTGCCTCTTCCTGGTTGACAATGTTGAATAAACACTGTCTAGAGCTTTCACACTGGGGAAAAACACAGTCATGATTGGTTTCAGAATGGCCTGACTTCAGTCTATTAAGCAGATTTGTGCATGCAGAGTGTTTGGCGCTTCATGCTCACAAACCTGCCTGATTTTGTCAATGCAAAATATAAATGCATATTTTATTCATAACAGATATTCTAACTATTTCAGATATATATCATAATTTCCACATCAACTTTGCAAAATAGGGAATAATGTTTAACTGTGGACTGTAGAACTATGTATGAATTAATCTGTTGATATCTGTGGTCATAATAAGATTTGAATCTACGATGCCCTGCCTTACATTTTCTATCCTTGGTGGATATGTTCGCCATTTTTTTCTGCATCCTTTGGGTGCATGTGAGAGTCTCTTTTTTCTGCTTCTAACAATGCATAATATTATACTATGAATATAGTATATTTTTAAATATACTATTAGGAGAGTAAGATTTTTTTTGTGGAGAAGCATCACACTTGACTTCTGAGTGACATGCTGAAGGCCATGTTCCAAAACATAGTATGGGATGGGCAAAGGCTGTTTTAATTTACTATAAAATAAATTTGGAGCATGTCCTTCAGCATGCTACTCGGAAGTTAAGTATGGTGCTTCTTGACAATAATGTCAGAGCCCCTCAATTGTGTTTGCTTTTAATCTTTCCTTTTTCCCTCTCTTGTTTTTGCCTATATATTTTCAGGGCTTGCCATACTATTGGGGGGAGGGTGCCTGCAGGGGAATATTATCTACTTTGTTCTGCTCTGGACCTTCCCTCTGGGCAAGAGGAATGTGACCTGAAAATATCTGCCTTATCTCCAGACAAGGAAGCCTGGGACTGTTGAGAAACAAAACCAGGAGAGACCTTGAGAAGCTGTTAAATCTCCGGCTTCTCATAACACTGTGGCACCTGTGGATTGGCTGGATTTCAACCTGACGGTTGGACACTGGGGGAAGAGTTGTGAATTGCCTTTTTGATATAATCCTTTACGTGCCAAATCTCAGAACTTGCTTTACTCTCTTGCCATCACTAACTCTCAATAAAAAGATCCTTTTGAGACAATGCCTCTTTCAAGAGTTCTGCTTTCTTGGGAGGTTTAGTTGAGACAGGTCCTTATAAATAATTAATTATATGTGATTATTCTCTTTTTTGTATTTAATACCTTTTTCCCACTATCATTTTAAAACAATTTTCTGTGATTTCTGTCTTCTGTCTGAGAAATGGAATGAAAGAACTGGATGAACATAAAATATGCCATTCTGACTTTTTGACCCCTCCTCCCATTGCCAGCCCGAGTAATAGGCTTTGGTGGATGTGCCTAATCAATTGGGGGTTTTTTTCTGCAAAAGAAGAAAGCTGGGAGTTTGGGACTGACTGTACTCAGAAGTTTCTGCTTGGAAAACAAGGGCTGAACTGGTCAAGAAAAACACAGTAGAACAATGTGGATGAATGTGAAAATTAAATTACTTTTTTTGTAATTACTCTTGTCAGAATTTTGTGATATTGTTTCAAAAATTTTTAATGGTACTTTTATAAAACATTACATGGCGGGGCTTCCTCTTTAAGTGAGCAGGATGAAAACACTGAAGGTGACATGAGCAAAAAGGATTGATGAAATAGATAATCAATTAACAAGAGACCTGCTTCTCCTAAATTATGTTCCGCAGCCTCTGAAGAGACCCAGGGGTGAAAGAGATTCAAGCCATGGTCATTGTGTACTTACACTGTTTGGTAGTATGGACAGGACATATCCAGTGGCAACAATTCCAGCATGGTTCCATTGATACCTGGCAGCAAGTCATTGAGTCTCTCTAGCCACCCAGCCATGTCTTTCAAAGAAAGAGCTGACATTTGGGGAAAGCTGATCTCTGCTGACAACATCAGCAGGGCATCCCTGATATTGGCGTTGCTTAGCAAATCACGATTCTAGAGGAAGAAGCAGGAGATAGCAGAAGCTGGTAGTATATTTGTTCAGGTTAGATAGTAGGGGGACATTGGTCAAAAGGAAGGATAGGCAATTTAATACTGAAATTAACATAACTTTTCCCCAGCATACTTTTGAACCTTTTTAAGTTCCGAGAACATTTCCTTCTAGCTGAATTCCTGACCATTAATGATAAAAAAATCTCAGTGGTATATTGGCTTGCTTAAAGAATCAGATTTATTCCTGAGAATGCATCTGGTTTCCATGTAGGCTCCATAAGGATTCTTAGAAAAGCAAAACAGCAAAGACCTGCAGACCAATACATGATTAGAGACTGTCCACCTACCTCCACCCAAAGACTAAGGTAAGCTGGTGGTAGAGGACATTCTAGAGACCATGATGGTGGGATCAATAAGACAGGGATGAATCAGGCAAGATAGCTCTGCAATCAAAGCCCCACCTCTAAGCAAGATGGCAATCACAGCATCACTATCGTTGCTTCTGCAGCAATGCCATGACTGGCATATTATCTATTTTAATACAAACAACCCCCCTCCAGGACACCTCTGTGTCTAAGACTTCTGCTGACCTTCATTACAAAGGGGTTGAACTCATCCAAATAAGTGCCAAGGAACTGGTCTGCATCTGCTTTCTTCTTGATAGTCTGGAAGATGTGCTTCATGGCTGAAGTGCTGTAAACGGTATGGCTTTGAACTGACATCTCAGCCAAGGTTCTTGCAGAGAACAAGTCCAAGGAATCTGACTATATTCAGAAAAACAGAACAAGATGTAGTGGAAAGTGAAATGGTGGGCTCTTGGGATCTTGTTAGCTCTACAAGGTAGACAGACAATGTCATATAGAGCAGGACTACTTTTATTTAAAGTTATAGTAACAGAATTTTGCACTCTGAATGTGCTTGCCTCCTCCCACTTTTCTTTATGTTGTCTAGGGAGAGGCTTGTCTGACATTTTTGTTTGACATAATTTCTTGGTCTGGGCTCAAGTCTGCTTTGTGACTACTGCCTCTTCCTGTCCTTCAGTGACTTTCCTGATGAATTTCAATCCAGGTCTAAGTATACAGGTATGTCAAGATAAGCTGAGGTTGGCTAGGTACTGCCATCTGCTGGATATACTCGTCAAATCTGGTAAAATACTTCACATAGGCTCACTAAAGGCCAATATTCTACTGAAGCTGTCAGAACCCATTCCTATTTCATTTCTACCTATCCCCTCTGAAATCTCACCTTCCCCTGGGTTCTGCCATATTCCAAGGGGGATGTGCCTGTGAGGTTATTGCTTTCCCTTCCTCTATTCACTACAATGCAACCTTCTGCTTCCTTTATTGCTTCTGTGTCAGCTGCCTGCTACAACGTAACGATTTGCTTCCTGCACTGTATCTCTCTCTGAACTTTCTTCTCCCTAACCCAGGGGTAGGCAACCTTGGCTCTTTTATGACTCGTGGACTTCAACTTCCAGAATTCCTGAGCCAGCATGGCTGGCTCAGGAATTCTGGGAGTTGAAGTCCACAAGTCATAAAAGAGCCAAGGTTGCCTACCCTTGCCCTAACCTGTCAGCTAGGAAAAGGGGGGGGGGAGAGAAAGTAATACAATCTCTGGAGCCTGGCTTATTTCTTCGTTCTCAAAAGGAGGTGCGAAGAGCTGCTTGAACAGTGTGCTACGATCAGAGCTGGCCCGATGTTATCTCCCCTTTCCCACGATGGACTTAATACCTGTGGATTGGCCGGTCTGAACCATCTGGATGAACTGTGGGGTGGGGTTTGCTTGGGGACACAAAGTACTGATCTGCAAAGGAATTCCTCAGATCCTGTCTATTATGCCTGCTATCAACTACTTTTAATAAATGTTCCTGTTGGAGGAAACCATCTCCAAGAGTTCTGCTTTCTTAAGATGTGGGTCCTTACAGAAGCACTTGTTTTAGATCAGGCATGTCAAACTCGTGACATCACATGACATATCATGACTTTCCCCCCATTGCTGGCAATTGGGTGGGAGTGGTTTCAGCATGATGCATCTGGCCTGCGGGCTGGCAGTTTGACATGCCTGTTTTAGATGATAATAAATTGGTAATCTTGAAAGTACCACAAGATTTTTCACTGCTCTTGCAGACACAGGTGGCTAAGAATGCCATCTAGGCTAGTGAATAGGTTCTGGAAGGAGGTACAGAAATCTTCATCTCTTTCCTGCAGACTAGTATAAAATTTTGCAAGCTAAAACTTGAGGAAGGAGCTTATGTGCCTGTTTGACCTGTTTGACCTCATTGGCCCTAAACTGTGAAGAGAACCCAAGGATAAAGATTCTTTGCCTGTAATCTTAAAATACATCAGCAGAATTGGGATGGATGGTTGAATAATAATTCTGAAGGCTGTTTGAATGAAATTGGCTCAAAAATCACTATAACAGTAAGATGGGCAGCGTATAAATTTAATAATAAAAAGCAAATAAAAAAAACCTTGACTTTTTTTTTACTGGCAAGGAACCAAGTTTAGACTCCCCTAGACCAGAAAATTCTCACCCCATGGAAGTTGCTTTTCAGTGCAGTGAAATCTGAGTATGAGCCATAAATGGTGAAGGGTCCAAAAAATCTTGCCAGCCACTGCCTATCTGTGGAGATCCCCTGTGCGCAAGCAGAGTCTGTGGCAAAGAGAAAGCAGTCAAGAATCCAGATACTTGCAGAGGCAACTATTTATGATACGAGATTATCACTAACATCCAACTTCCCAGACTATGTTGGATTTCAGCTTCCACACTTGTCAACCAGCAAAGCATTCAGAAAGTTGAAGTGCAAAATGTAAAGAAGATAGGATTAAGAAATGCTACAACTGGGACAAATACTTCTCAAAGTGCTTAAGGGCAGAGTCTATCTGCTTAGTAGATTGAAACACAGCTTCTGCAAAATCCTATAGAAGGAATTTGTCTACTTGGCATTAACCTATACCAAAGATGGGGAACCTGTGTTAGATCAATTTTGGTACTTTCCAGCTAAGTAGATTTCAGCTCTCATATTCTGCTGCCAGCAAGGCCATTGCTGAGAATTGAAACCCACCAAAGATGGCAAAAGAGCTATAATCTTTTTGTTGTTACTAAACTAAAAGTTCCAGTACCCTTCCCTAACCACTGACTAAGATAGAATGGCTGCTCACAATTCTGGTAAAGCAACCTCTGAATGCTGTTGCTCAAATTCACATGTTGATTTGAACAGCCTCTAACTGCCTCATTGCCCACTCCAGCATTAACACACCTGGATTCAGAGAAAACAATCAACTAGCCCCTCTTTCCAGATGCTGAACTTGCCTTATACCCCTTTGCTATTTTGATGGCACCCCAAGAAAAGATTCAGACATTTCTCAAAATGGAAGATTTTTGATTATTGGGCTTTGTCCCCTTGCATCGACCTGTCTCACTCAATCAGACAATATGCTACAGACCCCATCAGTTAAAGAATTTTGACTAGCAGGGCCTAGGAAGAGAGCCTTCTCTGCCACTGCCTCTTCATTAAGTTCCCTTCATTAAGACTCCCTCATCTTGCCCCCAGAGATGAGGCGAGTCTCCACTCTCCTGGCCTTCCTCAAAGGAGTCAAAACTTGGCTGTATTACCTTGTGTGGGGGGCACAGAGGACCATATAATTGTGGGGCTGGCTAGCCCCATGAGAACCACCCATACCTGTATGAACCATTACTATGCCCATCTTAGAATTTTTTTACCTTTTTGAAATTTTATATTATATTTTATAATTTAAAAATATTTAATCTTAAATTATTTTTTCTATTTTAACATTAATGTTATATGTTGTATATATATTTGAGTACATTGAAGGAGATGGATGGTTAATAAATAGGGAATATAAATACATACATACATACATCACTTTTTTGTGCAAAACATGTAGGGCATAAACTTTCTGGCACAGAATAGATCATCCAGCTGGAGTAGATTTTTTGTATATTTAACGTTTGTTTTATTTGATATTTGGATTATTTTTTTTCTCTTTTTTGTACACATTTTTCTTTGTTTTTCCATTTCCTTTATTTTGTATTTTATTCTTGTTGATAAAGCATAATATATATAAGAATCAACTATAAGAATAGTTGATTTTGTGCAGAAACATTCACAAATTGTAAAAAAAGTCCATAGAGTGAGCTCAGTTGCATGAGTTGCCCCCCACTTCAAGAAAAATAACTGGGATTTCAATTGTGCAATCATGACTGCCATCTTGCTTTCTGGGATGCCCCTCTTTTGTAGTTTGTATCTAAACTGGAACATAGGTGTTTCTAAATTTTGCTCTTTATAAGGAAAAAAGGGAGGGTATTTCATTCCATTTAGGAGCCAGAATGTCAGAAGTGATTCATGGGGATGGGTGGGAAAACAGGAGTAAAAATCCAAGGCTTGGGGCTTTGCAGGTTGGCAGTGACAGTGTTGACTGACGTGGGGGAATAGACAGGAGTGAAGACACATAGCATCTGCAGAGGAAAAAAGCACCCCCAATCTTATTTCCTAAGCCTACAAATTTACTCCTGGCTCACCCAAAATATTGTTTTGGCTGCTTGGCTGAAATTTCAAAAGAGAATTTCAAATTGCAGATTTCTGGTAGCAAAAGCTGTTAGAAGAGTAAACCTTTAACCCTTGGAACTCTTTGTTTCAAAGGAGGGCGGATGGTTTAGTGGACTTTTGCACTGAGCTTTTTACACTTGAATCAGAAGATTTATAGTAAATTTAAAATTAACATAATCCACAACTTAGAAGCCAGCAACATTTAAAAACATTTAATGTCCTTCAAGCAGATATTAAAAGAATAAAAACTCTTATATCTGGAAGATTGGGTAGATTATATATTTGTTCACCTGAATTTTGTACATGGAAATGGAGAACCCGCTTTATAAAAGAATATATATCTTCAGGGTTTTCAAATGTGTTGTTGCCATGGTGGTCTTTTAAAGTGCTCACTCTGCAAAATCATGAAGGAAAAATTATTTACATTTGAATATAAATGAGTCTAATTGTACCATCTTGAACCTACATACAAATTAAAATATAACTATTGTTTGAAACGCCATATTTTTCTGAAGTTTTCAGTGCATTTGCTAATTAAAAATGCATAGATACCTACATACATATACCTCCAGTATTTGTATCATACACCAATCCTAGCAAACTTTGGATAGGTGACAATAATTTAAAACACTCAGCACAAAAATAAAACAAATAAAATGAAAGGTGACTAAAAACAACCTAGAGTCAAAAGCAAGTTCAAAGAAAAAGACAAAATTAATGGTTGGGAACATCTCTGTCTCTGAGTGCAGCCCCCATTTAGAAGGCTTGTTCCCTAGTCAATGCCTCATGAACCTCACAAAGAGCCTCAACAATCTAGAGGTCTTGACTGCATGAGTAGACTTTGTCCTAGTTGTCTATGGCATACAGGGCTTTAAAGCTAATAGATAATAGTCAATATAGTCAATATAGTCAAAAATCTAGTCCAGAAGGACCCTAGCAACAAATGCAGTAATTTGTTGTTTTTCTTTGCTAGTGAGATACTCATCCAGAAGTTTAGCCATCATCTGTAGCTTTTGGGTCATTTCCAAAGGCAGTTCCATGTACAGAACATTATTATATGCCATTTGTAATTTATTTGTGACACTCATGTAAAAATGTATTATATTAGATAAATGATTTGCAAGGATTGAGTATATTACGTAACATTGCCAAGAAAAACATAGACCTTTGGAAGAATTGTGCACTAAATGATATACAAATCTTAGCACAAATTTGAAAAGGCATGGTCATGCTTGATAAACTGAATTTGACCAGTACATAAAAAGGAGGAACTATGAGAAAACCAACTTGATCTATTTGCAGATTTAAAAACGTTACCCAATTATTATTAATAATAGCATCTCATGTGGTTGGTTCCATGTTGTGTGGGGGTTATTATAACAGAATAAAAGAGTTTGAGGTCTTCTAATCCAATCCCTATACCCTTCCACACAAGTGGCTGCCCAGTCACTTCTTAAAAGCCTCCAGTGATGGAGCATCCACTACTTCTGAAGGCAAGCTCTTCCACTGGTTAATTGTTCTCACTGTTAGTAAATTTCTCCTTAGTTCTAGGTTGCGTCTTTCCTTGATTAGTTTCCAACCATTGTTTCTTGTCCTGGTTTCTGGTACTTTGGAAAATAGTTTGACTGCCTTGTCTTTATAAGAGCCCCTCAAATATTGGAACACTGCTATTTGAGGAAATATACATTGGATGAAAGGCACAGAATTGTACATACATGGCTGCAAGGGAATCACAGCTCAGGTCACTAGGTAGGAAGTCAAGATTCTGGGCATCCAGGCTACTCAGGAAAAAGTGGAGCCGTTGTCCAAACCATGCGTAATAGTCTGCTGCAGTGAAAAGGTGGATGAAGCCATTCAAGTGACAGAAAATCTCACCCAGGATGAACCGCCTCATCTCCAAGTGGGGCAGTTGAGATAGATGATGCTTGGAGAACAAAGAAGAAAACACAATCTGAGGATGTTTCTTTCCAGCCAACAATTGTTGAGCAGAATTCCTTGAAACAGAAGGGCATTACTTTGAAGAAGACATTGCGTATCCACAGAGAGTTAGAAAACTCATGGTGAGTTTCCAAGCCCTGCCTTTTCATGTACTACTTAAAAAGGGTGAGGTGCCAATCATCCAGATGTAGCTGCCATCTTACATTTTGCGGCACCCTCCCCTAACCAGGTGAGTCAAGGTGGTCCTTCTTATTAGCAGCCTTGTTCTAGGCCTCTTCTCTAAGCAAGGGTCATACCTTCCTTTAAGGTGACATGTATGGGATGCATTCCCTCTGCTCCAAGATAGTATCCAGACTGAAATGTTCAGATCAAATAGAAAGATACAAGACTCATAGAATCTACTCTTTGGTCCCCAGAATCACATCAATTTATAACATTTGATTTTCCCAGGAGATTTGAAAAAGCAGCTTTTAGGCACAAAGCCTTCTAAATAGCTAAAAGCATCCAATTCAATTGAATCTGATTCAATTGGTTAGTTCAATTTAAAGATTCAGTTGGCATGCCTTTAGAGTCCAGACTGAATAGCCAAATCAAGGCACAATCAACAGAATAAGAATTATGGATTTCAATAAGGCGTTTTAATGCAAAAATTAAGTTATAAAGTATAAAACCTTGCAAACTGTGATAGGAATCTCCAACCCTCTTGTGCAAGTGAATTTGTTAAAAGAGAGTCTTTGAACATCTTGAGTCTTTTTACAGCGGGGCTATGCTGCCATTTATGAAATAAGTGAATTATACATTTATAAGGATTTTTCCAGACTATTCTGAGGATGGTGACTCTCATCCAGGCTAAATAGCCAAAATAAATTGGAGGATTAAGTTCCTTCCATTGTACTCTATCCCTTCCTCCCTATGAACATGACACAGGTGTCAATGAAATTCAGTCCTTTCCTTGTCCCCTTATCATGAAGGGTTACTGAGGGACTGTGAAAAGAAGGAAGCTGTGTTTGTGTGTGTGTGTGTGTGCGCGTGCATGTGTGCATATGTGTCAATTTGTATATGCCTGACCTGCTTGGCAGCAGCATTGAAAGCATCCATAAATTCTGCAATATCCTGTGAATCAAGAGCCCCAAAGACCTTCCGGGCTTTGTCTGTGTCACGCAGAACACCACCTTGTAATGTGTAGTCAGCCAGTTGCCATGGTGAGAGACTTGCCACTGCATCCAGCTGTGGAAACAAATTTAAGGTGATTCTTATTCAAAGGAATTTCAGGCTGAACCCGATATCCTTTTCAGCCTCCCTCATTTTTCTCCTCCTCCTCTAGCCCGTCCTTTATTTACTGCATTAAAATCTGGATTCAGGCCAACCAGGTCTGGATAAGTGGCTAATCTGCTGAAGTGTTTAAAATTGGCATTTAACCAGTCCAAGCTGCCCCGGGTATTTTCAATGCAAGGATCACCTGGAAAGATAAAAGGTAATATCAGAAAATGGTGTGATGCTTCTGTGGGTCTGTGGATTAAAGGGCTAAAAAGGGGAGGAGATGGAGAGACTACTGCTCACAAAGCACACAATTAAGAACCACACATATTATTTTTCAACACTTAAAATTTTAAATATTTTTTTCTAAATTCTTCAAAATTTCTTATCTTCTTTTTCTTCCTTCTATTTTCCACAGGGGATCTCCATAGAAATCAAAATGGTAGATACAAGCTAGGTATAGGTAAGAAATTTGTGTTCTTTATATACATAAATTTAAACTTAGTTATTTGAAATACACCTGAATCTGCAATTCAGCTTGCCAAAACTGTAACAGAGGGAAGTCTTCATCAAAAGGCACATACAGGGTTCATGAAAAAAATGTGTTTTATTTGGAAAAAAAAATTAGCAAAAAAAATGAGGCAAAATTGAAAAAAAAAACAAGTGATTTCAGGACAAACGTTTTAAAAAAGGATTCTCAAGTATGGAGTACCAAACATATCAGACTGGAAAAAAAAGGAAGAATTGTAAGGAATCAGAATTGACATATCTCCTATTCCAGAGCAAAATGCAGGTTTAAAACAATTTTAAATTCTATTGTGCTTATAGTTTAACATATCTAATTGCTAATTTTTTAATTGAAAATAAGGAAGTTGATAAAATATCCCAGTTAAATTGTATAAAAAATTATGAAAAAGAAAAAAAATAATATCACAAAGACGTTGCATTTATGGAGACTGGAAGGCCTTTTCACTTTTTTTCAAAAAAATTACATTTTTTACAATTAGGGGAGACAAAACCCTTGAATAGCACTACATGATCATCCCTTCAAAAATATGTAGATAATATATGTATATAATATATGTATTATATGGAATCTGAGAGCATCTGGGAGTCAAAAAGTGGTGGTGACCCTGCAATCAAAGCATAGTTTCTGACATGCTGCTAGTAAAACTAAAACTGCAGATGTCACCTTGACTTTTTTAACACCTCCCTGTGAGAAATCTCTGAGGCAGCTGTGGAATCGTAAGGTGTTCTGTTCTGACATTAATTCTGGCAGTGCCCATCCAATGGAATCATATAAAGCATTTTGACAAATTTAGAGTTTGTCTCCATAAGAACGGATCTCATTGGAAGCAAAGAAATATTTCTTTGTTTTAAAAAAGCAACTCACAACACATAGCAATTTTGATAACATATAAGAGAGTTTGAGCTGCTTTGTGTTGGGCCAATTTCTTTATAAAGTATAAAGAGTTTTCTTTACAGATAGTCTTTGTTTAACTATTATCTTGTTTAGTGACTGCTTAAGTTACAATGGTGCTGACAAAGTAACTTTACAACCAGTCCTCACATTACAACTGTCACTATGTCCTATGATCACATGATTGTTATTTGTGTGCTTCACAACTGGCTTCCAACAAGAAAATTCAGTGGGAGCCTTCCGGTTCTGGATCGTGGTGCTGGCGGATGTGTAGAGTGACCACTCCCTCTGCCGTCTGGTTTTCTCCCATCGGGGACCCTGAAAGGGGTCGAAAGTCACCTTGGAGGGGCGACGACCGTAAAGAGGACCTCCTGTTTGATCGTGGAAGGGCGGCAGCCCTTCCATTTGATCTGGAGCAGCTCTTCGGACCGACAGGGAAAAGATTGGCCATTCACCATCATTAAGTTGGCCATTCACCATCATTGACCTGCCGAGGCCAAATTCACAACCAAGCACTTGAAAGCAACGCAGAGGAACTGGGTGAGACTTTACCTTCTTGTATCC
This sequence comes from Crotalus tigris, assembly GCF_016545835.1. Lineage (NCBI taxonomy): Eukaryota > Metazoa > Chordata > Lepidosauria > Squamata > Viperidae > Crotalus > Crotalus tigris. The sequence goes on from NW_024097818.1 coordinate 101,696, forward strand.
CAAGTACTTTCCTGTCAAAAGCCCTCTGAAATTTCTCTCCCCTGCAAGGAGAGAGGGAAGGGAATGTTTCTTTCCCACCCTCTAAAATGGTGGCTCCTGACTATGCAGGGAAAACAAAGCCTTGAAAAATACAATTAAGCAACTGGATTTATTTTACCTTGCTATCTGGGGATCCAAAACTCCTATCTTCATGGGGACCTGTTACTTTATCTATGAAAAAGAATAAAAACCTAGCCTGGTCTTGAAAAAGATTCTAAATGCTGTCAGGGACATCTTGTGGCCAAGCTTGGTATAGCAAGTAAATACTTTTCTTAAAGTGACCTGCTTATAACCCAGATTTGTCCTTGGTACTATCTAAAAGAGATAAAAAGCTAGGAGGACAGCTGGACAGTGAAATTGCTTTATAGCAGTGATTCTCAACCTTTCTAATGCCGCGACCCCATAATATAGTTCCCCATGTTGTGGTGACCCCCAACCACTTATACATCACCAGGTACCAGGGGCGTGGCCAAAGAAAAGGGGAAAAAATGATGGACAGCCTTGTTTGGCGACCCCCCATGAAATGGTCGTTCGACCCCAAATGGGGTCCCGACCCACAGGTTGAGAACCACTGCTTTATAGGAACTGTAGAAGTGAACATTTACTGACTTTTATCTAAGAAATAGCCTTCACTAAAGGATTATACATAACTGTCTTAGAAATGGAGGAAGACCAGCCACAACTTAACTATAAACTTATACTTGAAAAAATTCTTGAAGCTACTGAAATAATTAAATCCAGTGCCAGCTTAAATCTAGAAAATGAAACTCTGAATTCAACAAAAGAACCTACAGTCCAAAAACCAAACGAGGTGGAAGAAACTAATACCAAGGCAGAGGAACTTAAAGATCAACAAATACAATTTACTGAAAACCTTGACAGACAAACCCTGACCACAACTAAAGAACTTACAACCCGAGGGAGGAGAAGAAGGTGAGAAGTATGTAGGAAGGTTGAGGTGAAGGAGGAGAGGGGGTGAGTGAAAAAGAGGGAAAGAAGTAAGTTGGTTTGAGGTGGGATGCGGTTTGGGGGGAAATGGGCGGGCAAGACCGAATGTGGTGTGTATCAATTTGTTTTATTTTTTATCTGAAGTATTTGTAAGATTGTTATGTATTGTAAAGTTGAAAATAAAAATTTTTACAAGAAAAAAAAAGAACTTACAACCCCAAAAGCAACAAAGCAACACCAACATGGAGGCTGTTAAAGACCAACAAATACAGCATACTGAAAACCTAGATAACCAAATAACAACTTTAAAGCCGGATGTAACTCTCTACCTAAACCAGAGGAAACCTGAGGAACAAGATGACCAAATTGTACTGAAGGAGCCACCAGGACAACAGCCTAACGACTATGAATGGACCAGCTCTTCTGGAAAATTGATAACTAGATGGTCTCCTTTGGTTCAAGCAATATGTGCAAGAATGAAGGGAGATCTATCTGATGATTTAAAGGCATTGGTATGGAAGCCTGATTGGCAATAAAAGAAAGCCAGAGTTAGATTTAAAAAAATGGGATTTTTTAATTTATGACAGAGGATCCTAAAGTCTCAACTAATGGGCTAAAGAGAGATTTTTAGATGTAGGGAAATATGATTATTGCATTTAAATATTCTTGTTAAATGATAAAAAATAAGGGATTAACTGGCTTAATATTTAGGATTTAGACTTATAAGGGAAATAAAAATTAACGATTAGGAATTAGCTGCGAACTATTGTTTACCCCAAATAATATAGATGATGGACTTGAGACAATAAAGGACACTCTATCAGCAAGTGATGATGTATTAGGACAGTGGTTCTCAACCTTTCTAATGCCGCGACCCCATAATACAGTTCCCCATGTTGTGGTGACCCCCAACCACTTATACATCACCGGGTGCCAGGGGTATGGCCAAAGAAAAGGAGGAAACAATGGCGGACAGCCTTGTTTGGCGACCCCCGTGAAATGGTCGTTCGACCCCAAATGGGGTCCTAACCCACAGGTTGAGAACCACTGTATTAGGATGAGAAATAGAAAATGTTTATGAAATAAGGTAAGAATATATGTATATTCTAGATATGAATATAGATATGAATATGTAGTGAAATAAAGAAAATTTGGACTACCTGAAATTTAAACACTATGGATATTAAAGGTTAAATTGGAATAGTGTAATAAAAAATTAAAAATTAGGTAAAACTTAAAAACAGGATATGGATATGTATTAGCAAAATATAGTGATAAAGGTTTAATTAACTTTGTTATAAATAAAAATCTATTAGCCTAAATGTGATATAACAAATTTTAAGGGAAATAGAGAAAGAATTTTTGATGATGTAACCTGAAATATGTACTAAAGATTTTGTTATTGAACCATTGATTACCCAGTCACCACGCTTCTTTCTGAATACTCAACGTAAAATTTGAAAACCAATAAAATTTGTTTTTTTTTAAAAAAAGAAGACTCAGTGGAGAAGTTGGCAATAAAATTGCAAGTCACATCATGTGATATCTCGCTTAATGACTGCAGTGACTCACTTAAAGACTAAGCAGAAGCCTGTTGGTCATGTGATGTTTCTGTCAGAATCCAATTATATTTCATCTTTAATTATCAAATATAGAAACTCCCAATTCTGCCTTCTCTGGATTCTGCCATAAGAGGGAGTCTACTTCCTTCAGTAGACTTCTAGGGAGCTGAATGTGTTTATTGCAACTTCAAAGAGAGACTTTGAATGTAAATAGCATCAAAGAACTTTACCATGACAAAAGAGAGCTAATTACCTTTCATGTAGTTATCTGAAGTCTCCATACAGACGAAAGAAAGGAGCAAGGGGGTGGAATTGTGATGCCTGAAACTATCACTGGACTGCTGGGGAACCCCTTAAAACCTTGAATGGGAGAGCTTGGACCCCAAGTCCTGTCTAGCATGCCTGCAACCACTTCTTCTTAATAAAGGATTCCTGTTGGAAGAATTATTCCAAGAGTTCTGTCTTCTTAAGATGCAAAGTGGGGTGGGTCCTTACAGTTTCACTTAGTAAACACATTGCTTAGTGATAGAATTCCTGGTCACAGATGCGATTGTTAAGTGAGGACTACCTATATAAGGAGAAATATTAAGCATACATGTTTGAAGTGGCACAATCCAAGTTTGTTCTCTATGCTTTTAGGTCCATCCTGAGTTCTATCTGATTTGCTTTTTATTATAGTAGCTTTTAGTAAAAAAAAGAAGTTTGTAGTTCTTACCTCCTTGAGAAATCTTGGAAGTCAAATAGTCTATGGCAAACTTGTAAACATCTTGACAATTTTCTGGTGACATATGTGGAAAACTCCCATCCAAGCCAGCCATTCTGAGCAGGGAGAAAAAATGGAAATAGATCAAATCTTTAGATGCCACGGTGATAGGGAGAGAAAGAAAGTTTTGATTCCTAGATTTGGAAACAGAATACAGAAAAAAGAGTTGTAAGGATTTATTAATAATTAAAAATAATAATTAAAATAATATTACCATCAACGAGGCACTACCTTGATGTGGTTGTGGGGCTTGTGTCCTCTGAGGTAGGTGAGAGCTATGCCAGAGTTTCAACCACACTCTGCAAGTCTCATCAGAGGAGTCACACAAAGAGTGTCTCTCCCATAAAAAATATGGTGAGATGTAAATTACAGAAACCCATACCAGCTCTGTCGCTTCCTGGATCAACAAGGACTATGCTAGATGTTGGAGTTCTGGACCTCTGGTGAAAAATGGGCTACAAGGACTCAGGACTGTTCGCTGAGCAAGCAGATCCAGCAGCTGCAGAACTATTGGGAGGAAAGCTGTTTCTCCGTTGCAAATATACAGATATTGAAAACAAAGTAATAATGATCTGTTATTATATATCAAGTCCAAGAAGAAGATGATAGTTGAAACAAATGCACCAGTTCTGGAAAGAACAACGTCCACAATCATAAATAACAGAGCAGAGATTAGCAAATAATGATTTCCAATATGAAACAAAGTATTCCCAGAAGCAGAATTGGAAGAACTGCAAAGGTCTACCCAGGGCAAAGAAGTATTTGCCAGAAGTAATTCAGACTGTGCAGAGAAAAGGGAGAGTTGGTTGTAGAGAAAGCCAGTACAGCTATAGAATTGTTTTCAGACACCAGGCACCCTCTTCTTTGCTCGGAAAGAACAAAGCTCTCAACTAAAGAAGTCAAACAACTGAAAGAATAACTGAGCATCTAGAACAGCGCAAAAATAACAGAATAAGATTGGCCGCATAGAAGCTTGTTCCCAAGAAACAGCTCACAAAAGCATCAAAAGATGTCAGTACTATAATATAAGCTCCAGCTCACTGTAAGAAACAAAATAACTAATGTATATCACTGCTGCAGTTATAACTGAAGGGCTGGGACACAAAATCAACAAAGGATTAAAAAAGCCAAATGGTACATCACCAAAATGGAAGATCAGCCTGGATAATAAGATCAGCAAGCTGAGATCAGATGCAAGCAAGCTAGAACTGATGAAAGAGAAGAAGCTGGATGTCTTCCTGGATAAGAAGTGAAATGTTTTCAAGGAAAAAACCCAAGGAAGTCCAGTTGCCTTTTGAAAATCAACTTTTGGGACAAAAGAAGCTGAAGAACATGAAGATCAAAGAATATCTAATCAAGAAATATTACTTAGAAACAAGGAACATCAAGGAAGCCACTGGAAATAACAAAGCAGCAAATAAAAACTATAGCTAAGATCAGCAGATATGAAGCTGGATTTGCAAATAATAAGCAGAATCTCCAATTTCAATCTAATCAGAAACATTTCTACTATAGGAAAACAGCACCCCCCCCCCAGATAAATAAATATTTTGGAGAATATTAAAAAGGCAGAATATATTTCCCCAAAGGAATAATGGAAAAGATCTTAAAAGGCAGAAATCATCTCCCAAGCTTCTGTAGAAATGCAGATTTGATAATCCTTTCAGAAAGACTGGAGCCAGGAAGTTTAGAGCTGATGGGATTAGAAAGACAAAGATCCCTAGAACCAGCAACCTCTCACCCATCCAACACAAGACATAGCCATCAGCCACAGCCCCAGGGAAGCAGGACATGACCTTTAGGACATAATAGGATTAACCCACCATCCTTAGAATACCAGAAGGGCATACTGAACCTCAAGTCAAAGTTCATGCCACAGGAACAACTCCAAACACAAAAGCCCAAAGAAATATAAAAACCCACCACTCCCAGCAACATGTGGTCAACTGCTCCAGAGCCACATGCTGTTGTGATTCTGCTCTTCAATAAACTACAATGTTCTTTCTAATTCAGTCTCCATTTTGTTTATTCCCGGCTTGGACTGGACCCTGATAAAGATTTTTCTTTCAACAGTACAAATCCATCAAAGAGAGACAGCAGCAAATCTGCTAACATCTGACAAGGAAGAAACAGTGCAGTTCTGAATACAGATATGGGTAACTCAAAGAAATACATCTCCTTTGGGCCAACAGGGTAAAGATTGGCCAGTAAAATGGCCGATCATTTAGCTGCGCCAACCGTAAGCCATAAGATCATCTAAGCAAGCAGACCCACCATGGAAGATTTGGTGAGATTTTTTTTTTACCTCTGTTTTCTTTTTTTTTTCCTGTGAAAAGTTTTTTCTTTGTGGAATTATTTCTTTTTTTATTGAAGTTTTTATTAAACGAGGGAGGAGGAGCTTAAGAAAAGGACAAAATCTATTTTTGTTTTAATGGCTGATTCTATTTTTGAATACTTGGGAGCCCCCCCCCAATTTTTTTTTTTAGAGAGACTTAAGAGGCTATGTATCTGAAGAGTATTATTTTCTTTTATTCTTTATGTTCTCCAAAAAGACTGATTATTTGATTAACTTTGATTATTCATCAGGGGATATCTTCTGCTGAAAATATGTATTGTTCTTGCTATTTTTTTCCGTTCTCTTGGAATTTGCATAAAGGAAATAGACTAAGAAACTTGGGAGGAGATGTATATTGATTGATTGTGTTTAAACACAATCTCCCCCCAAAAGATAATGTCTTCAAATATGATAAAAATGGAGGAAACCCATTCAGATTCTATTTATAAATATATTTTGGATAAAATCTTAGAAAACACGGAGATGATAATTGCCTGCAAAAAGGAGATTTCTTTATATTGACAAAGTCATGCACAAGCTTTAAGTGAAACTGTAGTTTGTATTCAAAAGACTTACTCTCAGTTCACTGAGATGGAAGAAGCAAATGTACAGTTGGATTATCAATTGATACCAGAAAAAAGCCTTGATATAAATGGTCAGATGACCTATAAACAAGGAAATGGAGGAGTTTACTCCAGAAGGACAAACTGATTTGCAGATACCATTCGACTTTCTGATAGAGGAAAAACTATTGGAAGAAGAGCAAAACTTGACTAAAGAGGACTATACTAAAAAAATTATTTCAACTAAAGTTTATGCAACTTTAAAAAAGATGGGAAATGACATTATGGCACAAGCTTTTCAGAATGACTATAACTTTTATATCAGCCTAAGAAAATGGATAATGGGAGACCTCTTGTTGTTATGTACAGTGTGGCAGGAGACAATGGGAGAACTATTTGCGGAACTAGAGACTCGACTATGGAAACCTATTTGGAATAGAAGGAAACCCAGAATAAGATATAAATATTAAATCTGAGATGATAATTATGGATGGTAAAGGTTTTATAGCGATTTGGACTGTCTTGGATTTGTTTTTTGTTAAATGGGAGGCTATTATGAAATGATTTAGAATTTAATATTGAAGTATAGCAAGAATATGTGGTTTGTGTGGGTGTGTGTGTTTTCCTCTTTTTGTGGTTTTTGTTTTGGAATGAGGTGGAATTAATAATTGGAGAATTATTGAAAAAGAATAGAAATATAGCTGAGAAATGTAGGAACTTAGTTTTGGAGCTAATATGTTTAAATAAGAGAAATTTGGGGGCCCTGAATAGTAAAATAAATAGGTTAGTTTAAATTTAAATATTTGAAAAAATTAGTAAAGTCTAAAACAGGATCTTTGGGATAGATAAGGAGCTTTTGTAAATGTTTATTGACTAATGAAATTTATATCCGACAATATATTTAATGAAAATCTGTGTTAGAAATGTACTAATGAGACTATAATAATTTAAATAGATAGAGTGTTAGTTTTGATTTAAGCATTTAATTTATATGCAGCAATATATTAATGAATGAATTGACTATAGGATTGTACTAATTTGATTATTATATTGATATTGAGGGGTTGAAAGTTTTTATTGATTAAGGAAACTTATACTTAGATATATTAATGAATTAATTTATTTGAATCTATTTGATTATAATATTCTACAGAGAGAGTTTTAAGAAACATTGTGTGAATTGTATATATATAATGTTATTGTTTTCTTTTTGTAATTGACCACCATATCGCCACGCTGGTTCTTAAGCTTCTGTTGGTGTAAAATGGAAAAATAATAAAAATTCTTTATAAAAAAATAATAATAAAAAAACAGGCAGCTGTTCAATTTGCTTATTTCCCTTAGTCTCATTTGAAGCCCTTTTAAATCTGTCAATGAGCAAATTACTCACATAGCTTTGAAAGTGCCACAAGGGATAGTTTTGGGGATCATTGCAAGGGTGGTGGCATTCATACTGGGCAGCCACAGAATCAGCTTACTCTGGAACCAATCTTTGTACTGGGAGACAGAGGCACTGGGGAACAAATCTTGCATCTTGTAGAAAAAGGTTTCAAGCATCAAAAACCTCACATCTGTGTTTTCCAGGAACATCACTCCCTTCTGACAAGTAGAAACACAAATAGACAATTCACATTAACCAGTTCACCCCCCCAAAAAAAAAACAGAGGAAGGAGGGCATTGTGGCCACCATCTTGATTTCTTTGACACCCCACAGATCCTCTAATTAATAATTCAAACCAAAATGGCAGAGAAATACAGACCACGGGACAACAGATAATCAAATCAAGAGATTGTAAAAACAGTATCAACCTAAGTGGTAGGGGAAAATAAAATAAAATAAATGCAGCTTTGGGAAGAACCCAATGGCCATTTTGCTTTTTCTTGCTAAGCAAGGGCAGTCCAGGCCCTTGGCTCCACTCTTGTGATCCAAATCTCCAAATTTGGGATGAGGTTGCTGAAAAGGTAAAGCCCAGCCAAGTTCATTGCTTCAAAGATCCTGCTAGCCTTTGGGAGCTGTTTTTGATCCTATGCATTGGACCAAAACAATTATTGAATCTATTCCATTAATTAAAATAAGCCAGAAGGAATTCCAGATGCTTCATGTGTCCTTAAATCAGAGTTGGGGGAATCTTTTCAAGCTCCAATTGTACTTGGAATTAATCTTGGATGGATTGTCTCACCTGCAAATGGGTGGAACTGAAGCAAGTAGCAGACTAATCAAAACCAAAAGGGAGTGAAGCCCTCTATTCATTTTCTTTCAGATTCTTTCTCTTCCAACATCCTCTCTTCTCTTTTACCTGCAACAACTTGTTGGGGTGGGGTGTATCAATTCTTCTGCATCTGGATTGATCCCTTGCAAATGACTTCTGAAATCAGACTGGGGACCACATGAAATGAAACTGCTCTGGCCTGAGGTTTAAGATGCTACTTAGAAAGTTGCATAGGGGAATGCAAAGAGTGCAAAGAAAAGCAACAATGATGATAAGGGGCCTAAAGGCTGCAGTATTGAATCCCTGTAGGCAATATGTTTTGATGACAAAGCTGATTAAAGACAACTTACCTGTGATGCAATGAGGACAAACTCTGACACAAAAGCAGAAGTCTCTTCCAGAGACCTGTTCTCTAAAGGCATCAGAAGTGCACGGACCATATCAGGATTATGCAGGATGTTAGAGCCAAAAAAGACGTGAGCAAGTTGGATAGAGGTGAGATTATCCTTGATTTCAAACTGTAAATATATGATAAATACATGATAAACAAATATAGTTTTTTGAGGGAAAATTTCTTTTATTACTGTACTATTGATGTCTTCATTTTTGTTGAATGTGATGTTGCAGCTTATTCCTTTCTGAAGATTATATTGTGCGCATATACCCAACTTGCATTTAAAGATAAGACTTAGATTTTTTTTTTTTTTAAAAAACTAATTCCCTCCATCATGACTCAAGCAAAAGACAGTCAGAAGTGAAAAGCTCAATTCTGGACCTAAAAATTACCTTTCTAAATAGAGTTTTAATCTGTTAATTTTCTTTTTAAAGAAATATCAGCTCATTCTTTGGTTAGAAAGAACATTCTAACAGAAAGAACATGTTAACATTTCTCAAGTTTGATTAAATATGTGCTTGTGACCTGAGATGTGACAGTGAGATAGTTTGCCATCTGCTGCATCAGATCAGTCTTGTTAATTCTCATGTTCTCCTGCTAATCTAGTGAAGAAGAAGCTTCAAGATCTAATGCTTGGAGTAACAATTGGGTTTTTTTTTTCATGTTCCCTAAAATGCTGTCATTAGACTTGAATATCTCTTAGTTTTGGTGGGCTAAAGCCAACCAAGATGTTCTCCAGCCTTTCTGTCTTTGGTTTTGACTTTTGAGGGGAACAAACAAGCATGAATGTTCCTTCTTTGCTTTGCCAAAGTGAGCCAAAATCTAGAGCTTGATCTGTTCTGTCCCACCCTAATCATAGAGAAACTAAGCCTAGAAAAAGACATCTCAGGCCACTGTTGTAGAACATATGGAGGTCTGAAAGATTGACGAATCTATATTAGTTTCCCCAAAGGTGCTTTTTCAGGAGGCAACTGGACTTCCTTGTTTTTCTTTGAAGAAGTTTAGCTGCTCATCCAAGAAGCTTCTTCAGCTCTGAGTGGATGATGGGGAATGGAAGGATTTGGTCATTTGCATTTTTTAGATGCAAATGTATGTATGTATATTATATTATGTAAATTATGTGAAGCCATTTGGAGGTTTATCTTTGTCCTCAGGTCACCTGAGTGGTGCAAATGTGTGGAGCCTTCTTGGTTGCAGGATGTTTTTTGCCCTGTGTCCCTTCAGCGTTGAAGACAGATGCAGGCTGTTGGGAATGAGTCTGTGTTGTCTGAATTAAACTGAAGCGCATATGGTTCCTCTAGTCTGCAATGTTTTCTGGAAATCCATTCATACTCCAGCACCATTCAAAAAGTATTCATTGACTCTCTAAAATGTTTATGACTCTAAAAGAATGCAAATGAATGCAACTGTAAATATATGATAAATGTCTGCAAGGAATATAAATCCTTCCATTCCCCACCATCCAATCAGAGCTGAAGAAGCTTCTTGGATGAGAGGCAAATAAAACCAAGAAAGTCCAGTTGCCTCCTGAAAAAGCACCTTTGGGACAACTGTGACCTAGATGACTGAGAATCTCCATAGACAGGTTACAGTTTCTTTTTTCAGCTCAAAGCCTCTTGCTACAAAAGGCCAGAAAGGGCTCTTGGAGTCCTCCTTTCTTGGAGGACTAAAATGGATAGAATAGAAGTGAAAGGAAGCTTCTCAAAGGTTAGAGTCCAAATGCAGATTACCAGCCATACCATGGCTATCTGTAGCTTGAACAAGTGAGGCAAGTAACATGACTAGTGATGAGGTCATCAGAAGAGCGAGGTAGAATTTAGGTGAAATTGGAAACCCACTCTGTCCCTAAGTCTGCCTTGCAGGTGGAATAATTTTGGCATGGGCAATGTAGTTCTTTGCCCTCTTTCATTTAAATATGACATCTAATGGCTACTGCATATGTATGTATGTATGTATGTATGTATGTATGTATGTATATTATATTATGTAAATTATGTGAAGTAATAAATTTATTTTTTCAAAAAAAGAATGGATTTGTCAAGAAGAATCCAAAACCTTTGAAAGCAAGAATGTACAAAAGGAGGGTAAAAATATGGAAGATGGCAGGTGCTAGGTTGTGATTTAAGACCCATTCCCTTTCCATTCTTTTTTCATAGAAAAGGATTAGATCTTCAATCATAACAAAATGCCCACCATCTTGCAGATTTTGATCCACCCACAGATACCCGTGATGTCCTGTGCCTGAAGCATTTTTTTTCATCCCTCATAAACAAGCTTTTCCATATTGAACTGCCTTTCATAGCAGAGCACTTTTCTAATAAGTGCTAATGCAAATTCATAAGCTCAGTCCTGAAACTGATGTGCTTCCAGTTTCAAGTGCACCAGACAAAATACCAGTGCTCACGAATTCCTCTTACTTGCAATCCTTTCCTTTCCAATGAGTGTCAATAGGAACATGAATTGCCTTCTTGTTAATTATCCCAGCACCAGGATGAGCATTCCAAAGGGGGGGGGGGAGTGGGGAAAAGGGCAATAAGTTTTGCCCTTTTGCCTGGCATTTTTGTGAATCAAATTCTGGAGACTATCCATTGTTTGAGCTTATCCAATTGTTGAGAGAATAAAACCCCCTGGCATTGTAAGCATGTTTAAGGACAATTTTTGTAATAGACTTTCTTCAAAGTTTTTACTATTCCGTGGTATACTCGTTCTATGATATCTAAGAATAGAAGTGAAAGGAAGCTTCTCAAATGTTACTATCATTAGTATTTTTTGGTGTATTTGTTCTATCAGAACCAACCTAGAAGAAATTTCCTGACAGAACAATTGATCAATGGAATGATGCCTCCAGAAGTTGCGGGTGCTCCAACACTGGAGGTTTTAAAGAAGGGATTGGACAACCATTTGTTTGAAATGGTATAAGGTTTCCTGCTTGAGCAGGGGATTAGACTAGAAGACCTCAAGATCCCTTCCAACTCTGTTATTCTGTTATCCTAAATTAAGAATCAATGTGCAGATGAGCAGCAAAACATGGTTAGAAGCACATAACAAAAAAGTATGTGAGAGGATAGGATGAAAGCTGGACAAGAGAGTGAAATATTTCGGCTATAGTACCGCACTGAAGCTGGCCAGCAGCTTGGTCAAATCTTCATAAGAAGCTTGTTTGACAAATGGCCCAAGGTGGTCTTGCAGCCAGGACTCTGTACTCTTGGTGTGAGAAGAACATGCAGATCCTGTCATGTCAAAGGATAGAAAAATACATTCTAAGTAGATATCCAACTGGAGCGTCATTTTTTTTAGGTTGGCTTTCTATAAGGAATAATAATCAATCTTGACACTCTTGATATCATGTGCAAACCAAACATGGTTTTTTTTTCTATAAAAAAATTAAGTTTCCATTAAGCTGAATCAACTCTTCATGACTTCATGGACACATCCAAACAGTAATCTTGGCAACACTATTGGAATAGTTTGCCATTCCCTTCTTATAGGAGTATTGCATAAAGAGCATTGGTGCCTGCTTGCATCAGTAGAATGAGCATAGGCCCTGCTGATTGGTTGGCTGTATCTCATATCTCTTCCTTGTAATTTTCACTGCAGACCTGCAAAATCCATATGATGGCAATTACCTGTGATTTTGTGCTGGGTGTCGAGGAAAGCAAATAAAGTATCGTAAATGCCTTTTCGATTGGCCAGTGGAATAGAAGGATAAACTTGGCCGACAGAGGATACCCTGGACACAAGAAATATGGTGTCACAAATATCCACTTGATACTGAGGATGTTTTACAGTGGCTCAAGAAATGTAACATAGAGGTTTAAAAACAAAGCAGTAACCAAAGAAGCTGTAAAAGAACTATGATAGCAGTCTACTTAGGTATAAGCCATAACGACATTATGTAATGTCATTGCACAAATGATACAAATTGTATAATAACTAGTACAAAACCTCAAATTAGAGGAAATTTCTGCCCCATTCCCGTTCACTAGAGAACGGGGATCTTTGGGCCAATTGGTCTATCTCAGTACTTTGATACAGATACTTTGATGGTGTGGTCCTTAACTTCTCTGATCCCCCCTCCAAATATCCCCGAAGTGGATTGTCATCTTCTTTTGCCTTTTGCTTTATACTCACACAGCTCTGAAGCTATCACAACTAGAAACATAAGACAAGATCCCTTGAGATTCCTTTTCACTAATGCTTGGCAAAAGGAGGCCCAGTCTTGTTGACAGCAAGTGGGTCCAGTTTTCAGGAGCAAATGTTGAGAATGTGCCCTCAGTTCCCTCAAGAAACTGCACAAGCATTTGCTTTTGTATGCCTTCATCTTTCAGGGATGTTATTCCAAGCTGTGCATTTAAAAAGAGAAAATAGAACCACCATTTAATTATTAGGATTTGTTTAAAACTTGATGTAAATAACTGATTGCTGATCCAATTCTGCTTCTCTTGCTCAGTTCAGGCATTTGGAAAGCTGAAATAATTCTAAGTGCTTGAGGAAGAACTAAGAACAGCAGGAAACGAGAAAGTTGGTTTGGGCTGGGGAAAAGAAGACCTTGTTTGAGTATGTAAATAGAACTGGTCTTTGGAGTTCTGGTTGTTGCAGTATCTCTGGTGCTCTGTTTGTAATTATGACATTACAGCATCCCACCATCATGTGATGGCAATTTCTCATGTTCCCCGCCAGCTTCCTGCTCCCACTTTTCACCACTCATGCTGCATAGCACTTGCTTGTGGCACCCATACCCCATCCACCTGCTTGTGTGGGACTTCTACCTCTTCCTGCGTAATGACCCCCATGGTCCTGCAGGACTGTAGTCCCACAATGTGATGCTTTAGTGATGGAAATTCCTGTTCCAACTGCCATCATAACCTAAGGATTACCTGCATTGTTCAAATGTCATACCTTCTGGGCCACTGTGTTGAATTGATCCAAATATTCATAAATGTCTGTCAATGGTTTGTTCTTCAATTTTGCAAGGATCTGGCACATGTGCTCTTTGTTGATGATGACTCCGGATTCCAGAGTGAATGATGCAAGTTGTGATGGAGACAAATATTTTAAGACAGCCATCTAGAAGGGGAGGAAAAGGACCCAGAGCAAATGATCATGAATTGCTTGAAAACATGAGTACTTCTAGGAGGCACAATTGTTGCACCACTAGTTATTATCAAGAAATTCTTCCTTATTCCAAGTTTGGATCTCTGTCTGGATAAAGCTTTTACCCATTGGTTTTGAGCAGCATGGAGATGATAATAAGGGGAAGAAGGAGAATTCCTAATAACTTAGCAGCCTGCAAGACTTACATGGTCCTCCTTTTTTCTTTGTGTAGAGTAAGTTTTGCAACAAGGTTAGCTGTGATCATTTTAAATTATGTCTACTCACTCCATCAAAATACAGGTTCCAGCTCAGCAAATCATGATATTCAGCATATTGGCTGAAGTTCCCAAGGTTGATTTGTAGCCAGTCCCGAAAGCTCTGGGTAAGGTGTCCACAGGCCAAGCCTTGAGAGATAGAGAAGATCAATTGTGTCCTGCTAAATTGTCTAAAAACCTGTTTCCAACAATGATGGCCCTACTAGTTGTGCTGGGCTAAGGAGAAGTCTCCTGCCATATTACTTCCTTTGTCTCAGGGGAGAGAATCAGGTCATAGTTGGAGAAGGCAATAACAGGGCTAACGTTCCCCAGACAGACCTCAGTTTGGATCAGAAGGAAGGTCTCTGTAGCTGAATTCTTGTTCATGGCCTGGTAAGTTTTATGAACCCAGTCACTGTAGCTTCTAAGACATGGCTTCTAGTTTAATGAGTTGCAACTCATTTGCTAAATCATAAAGAAGTAGATCATGGATTAATTTGCTGGGTGAGCCTAGTAAGCTTCCCATGTGAAAGAAAGGTGCCCCCAGAGGATAAAAGTAACAGATGCATTACTGGTTTTGGTATGCAAAATTTGAAGCATTTCGAGTTCATAGCCAATCCTAGCATTTTGGAAATGTTTCAAGGAGCAATCCATTTCAAACTCAAAACAACTGTTCTGAATTTGCAATAATTAGCATGTGCCTAGTTATTATCCTGTTTTTCCTATGGCACTCAAGGTGAAATACAGGGCACTGTCCTCCAGTTTTTTTTATCCCCCCCCCAGCCCCCGCTACAACTATTTTGTGTGTGGTAGTTTGTGCTGAGAGACAGTGGCTGGACTAGTGAACTCAAGTCTCCCCAAATAGCTTAACCATCTCAGTTACACTAGCTGTTTTCTTTGGAAATTTAGTGTGACCAAGAGACAGAAGCTATTTTACTATATTGTTTTTAGGAATCATGTCCAGAATAATTTATTCCATAGTAGTTTACCAAATGATTTAAACTCATCATCTCCCGTACTTATTTTAAAACTTTCATTTTATAGGCAATCTGAATTTCAAACACCATATACCCATATATTCTGGCATATAGGGCGACCTGGCGTATAATGCGACCCCCTAGTTCGATGCCGGGTTGCAAGACAATCGCCGCTGAGTCGCAAGACGATCACCGCCGAGTCGCATACGTCTTATACGCCGGAAACTACCAGTATTTCCGGCGTATAAGACGATCGACGCCGAGTTGCATATGCCTAGCAAGTCGTATTATATGCCAGAAACTATCTTATTTCCGGCGTATAAGACGACTCGGTGTATAAGACAACCCCCGAGTTCGGAGGCTGTTTTGACGCTCTCAAAAGTCGTCTTATATGCCGGAATATACGGTACATTTCTAGCAAACCCCAGAACAAGCACCTTTCTCAGTTGGATGTTTGCTAGATTCATTGGAGAATCATTTTCAACCACTGATTATTTTGAAAAGGCTGGGAATCATGGAGATTTTAATTCTGTGTATCTGGAGGTCACCAAAATGGGAGAAAGCAGCATTAATATCTTTAAAACCTGCTGACTTTGACCAAGGGTATTAAAGTCAAGAAAGAGCTGATCCCTTACCATTTTTTTCTGTCTTTAAATATGTGCAATCCGAAAAGGGAATGAAACCCAGGTTTTGATTCCTTTTAATGGTTTTAAATCAAGTTGAACATAAACAGCTTCTTTTCTTTTCAATCCCAGGCTCACCCAAAAGCTTTGATATGGATCTTTCCATGAATGAGAGACTTTTTTAACTGAGGGAGGAGGTCCTCTCTGACAACCCCATCTGTCTCTGCCTTCCTACCACAACTATGCATTTCACTGGGTTTGGAAACTGAATTTCTCTTGATCAGCCTAAAATTCTGTTTCCCTTTTTTACAGCAACATTTTTCATGGTTGATTCTGATTTTTTTCCTAAGTACTGTGTCAGGTATTTTGCATCCTGGATGAATTCATGATTAATGATTAGGATCTCTTTAGCCACATAAACACAGTCTGTTTTGCATGCTTAAACAGTAAAGACTAGAGTTGAATCTCTTTAAGGTATAGTTACCTGATTTGACTTTTGACATCAAAAATGCTTTGATGAATCCAAAAATGTTTGCAGCATTTTCAGCTGGGATGTTGGAATAGATGTTGTCAAAACCCTTCAGTCTAGGAGATATAATCATTTGACCAGGTAAAGAAAGGCAAACACTCTGCTAACTCAGGCTTGATCTCTAACTTTATGGACACAACCAAGCAGTTTTGTGACAGCAATATTGAAGAGCTTTGCTGTTGTTTTCTCTAATAACTTCATGCATGCATCTAGGGAGGCTGTCTGGCAACAGTATAGAACTGGTTTGGTTTGCCTTTTTGGGGGGCAGTTATTCAACTTCTCAGTCTAATTTGCAGTTCTGATCTTCCTGATTGTTTTCCATCCTGTACTACTACTACTACTACTACTACTACTACTACTACTACTACTACTACTAATAATAATAATAATAATAAAAATAATAATAACTATTTGTCATTGCACTGTTTCCTCTGTCAACAATACTGAATAACTGAGGACGTGGCTATTAAACATTAAAAACATCTGCCAGACTATCCCACCTCCTTTACATGGATGATCTGAAACTGTATGGAAAAACATCATCTGAAATAGAATCGCTGCTCAACACTGTCTGTATATATAGCCAAGATATTGTAATGGAGTTTGGCTTGGACAAACTGGCCTACAAGAAAGACCAAATGAAGAACAGAATAGAGGCATGGGAAGACAAAGCACTACCTGGCCAATACATTAAAAAATAGCTGGGAAAGCAGATAATAACAAGACCTGGCAATGGCTAAGAGCAGGAAAATTGAAGAAAGAGACCAAGAGACTAGACAAGCACACTCCAGACTTAACAATTGTCGATAAGAAAGACAAAAAATCTGCATAGTGGACATGGCAGTGCCTGGAGACAGCAGAATAGACGAGAAAGAACTGAAGAAGATAACAAAATACAAAGACCTACAAATAGAAATAGAAAAATTGTGGCAAAAGCAAGCAAGAGTAGTACCAATAGTCATAGGCACCTTGGGTGCAATCCCAAAACAACTGGAGCACCACTTGAACACCATTGGCATTGACAAATTCGCTATTAGTCAATTGCAAAAAGCAGCCTTACTAGGAACTGCTTCCATCCTGCGACAATATCTGTAATACCATCAAACATCCACATCTGCCTATCCAGGTCCTGGGTAAGGTAGACAAAATGCTAAATCCAGTCTGAACATCTGGCTGACTGTGCGATGGTTAATAATAATAATAACAATAATAATAATAAACCCCCAGTGGTTGTGGGGCTTGTGTACTCTGAGAAAGATGAGAGCTATGCCAGAGATTCAACCATACTGGACAGGTCTCATCAGAGGAGTCAGACAAAGAGTGTCTCTCCCATAAAAAATATGGTGAGACGTAAATTTCAGAATGCCATACCGGCTCGGACGTCGCCCGGGTTAACAAGGTCCGCGATAGATATTGGAGTTCCTGGATATCTGGTGAAAAATGGGTTACAGGACTCAGGACTGTTGGCTGAGCAACCAGGGCCAGCAGCTGCAGAACTACTGGAAGAAAAGGTGTTTACCCGTCGCAGATACACAGTGATGGAAAACAAAGAAATAATGATCTGTTACTACAGATCAAGTCCAACAAGAAAAGGATATCTAAAACGCACGCACCAGTTCTGGAAAGAACAACATCCAGAATCAGAAATAACAGAACAGAGACTAGCAGATCAACGCCGATTTATAATACGAAATAAAGTATTCACAGAAACAGAATTGGACGAACTGCAAAGGTTTACCCAGGGCTAAGAAATCAAAGCCTTACAAGAAGTAATTCAGAATGTAGAAGCAAACCAGGGGGAGTTGGCAGTGAAAGAATCCAGTAAAGATATACAACTGTTCACATTTGGAAACCAGGCACCTCTTCCTCAGGAAGAACAAAACCCTCTAACTAAAGAAATAAAAGAATTGAAACAAAGAATAACTGAGCATCTAGAACAGCACAAAAACAACAGAATAAGGCTGCCTGCATTGAAGCTTGTTTCAAAGAAACAGCTAGCACAAGCATTAAAAGATGCAAATACTGCAATAGGTTCGAACTACTCCCACCCTGCCGGCCTTTAAGAAAGCCGTTAAAACTCTCCTGTTCCGGCAGGCCTGGGGCTGATGTCCCCGGGGGGCCGGGATATGATCGGACTCGTGGTATGACTGGATTATTTTATTGTTTTATGACTGTTTTTAACTTTGTATGCCGCCCTGAGTCCTTTGGGATTGGGCGGCATACAAATATTTGTAAATAAATAAATAAATAAACAAAGTATAAGCACCAATTCACTGCAAGAAACAAACCAACTAATGTACAGCACAGCTGGGATGCAAAATCAACAAACAAACAGTGCACCAGAAAAATGGAAGGTTAGACTAGAAAATAAGATCAGCAAGTTAAGATCACATGCAAGCAAGCTAGAACAGATGAAAGAAAAGAAGCTGAAGAACAAGAAGACCAAAGAATATCTAATCAAGAAATACCACTTAGAAACAAGGAAGATCAAGGAAGCACTGGAAATAATAAAGCAACAAATAACAGCTATAGCCAGCAAAATCAGTAGATATGAAGCTCGAATTGCAAACTATAGGCAGAACCTCCAATTTCAATCCAATCAGAAGCGTTTCTACCAATCCATCAATGGAGAAACTGCAAGGAATCAGTCAGTACCTGACATGGAAGAAACAGTGCAGTTCTGGAAGCAGATATGGGATAACCCAAAGAAATACAACAAGGATGCGGCTTGGTTAAAAGAGGTGGATGCAAATAAAACAGAAGTTGAAATGAAAGAACTAGTAATAACAACAAAAATGGTAGAAAAAAGAGAAAGGAAAATTGGTCAGCACCAGGTAAAGATGAACTGCATGGGTTTTGGTTGAAACATCTAACTGTTATACACCCACTCATTGCCAAGCAGTTCAACAATATACTACAAGGAGGAGAAATTGAAAAGTGGCTAACAACTGGGAAAACCTACCTAATAATGAAAAGTCCAGCAAAAGGGGCAACACCAGGTAACTACAGGCCAATTACCTGCTTACCAACAACTTTCAAATTATTAACTGGTGTGGTAGCTGATGCAGTACAACAGCTTCTAGTTGAAAACAATCTCTTTCCACCTGAGCAGAAAGGAAACCGCCCCAATAGCAGAGGAACAAAAGATCAACTCCTAATAGACAAAATGATCTTGGAAAACTGCAAGAGAAGGAAGACCAACCCGAATGTGGCATGGATTGACTACAAAAAGGCATTTGACTCTCTGCCACATGATTGGATAATAAAGTGCCTAGAAAGAACAGGAGTCAGTAGAAACATCAGAAAATTTGTGCAAAGATCGATGGCACAATGGAAGACACAGTTGCAGATCAATGGTGAGAGGCTGGGAGAGGTTAATATCAAGAGAGGAATATTTCAAGGAGATACATTATCACCATTACTATTTGTCATTGCACTGTTTCCTCTGTCAACAATACTGAATAACTCAGGACATGGCTATCAAACATCAAAAACATCTGCCAGACTATCCCACCTCCTTTATATGGATGATCTGAAACTGTATGGAAAAACATCATCTGAAATAGAATCGCTGCTCAACACTGTCCGTATATATAGCCAAGATATTGTATGGAGTTTGGCTTGGACAAATGTGCCACACTTACTATCAAACAAGGAAAAATAGTGAAAACTGAAGGAATCAAGATGCCCCACGAAAATAACATTAAGAGTCTGGATGAGGAAGATTACTACAAATACTTGGGTATCCTTCAAGCTGACAACATCAGGCACACTGAAGTCAAGAAAAAGATTAGAGGTGAATACATCAAGAGAGTGAAGAAGATCTTAAAGTCCAAACTCAATGGAGGAAATACCATAAAGACAATCAACACCTGGGCAATCCCAGTCATTAGGTACACAGCTGGAATAGTGGACTGGACTCAAACAGAACTAAAAGCAATGGATATGCAGACTAGAAAAATAATGACAATAAATCACGCCCTTCATCCACGCAGTGACATTGACAGACTTTATCTACCAAGGCAAATAGGTGGGCGTGGAATGGTACAAGTACATCAGATGGTTGAAGAAGAAAAAATTGCTTTGGAAGAATATCTGAAGAACAATGATGAAGATGCACTGAAATTAGTATATCAGGAAGGCTTACTGACTACTGGAGAGACCAAACTGGCGTACAAGAAAGACCAAATGAAGAACAGAATAGAGGCATGGGAAAACAAAACACTACATGGCCAATACATGAAAAAAATAGCTGGGAAAGCAGATAATAAGACCTGGCAATGGCTAAGAGGGTCTAATTCTGGCTGCACAAGACCAAGCCTTAAGGACAAATGCATATAAAGTCAAAATTGAGAAGACAGCAACAGACAGTAAGTGCCGCCTATGCAAAGAAGCTGAAGAAACAGTGGACCACCTGGTAAGCTGTTGCAAGAAGATTGCACAGACTGACTACAAGCAGCGGCATGACAAAGTAGCACAATGGTGCATTGGAAGATCTGCAAAAAATATCATTTGCCTGTAAGCAAAAACTGGTGGGATCATAAAATAGAGAAAGTCATAGAAAATGATAAAATTAAACTGCTTTGGGACTTCAGAATTCAAACAGACAAGCACCTGCAACATAACACCCCAGACTTAATAATTGTCGATAAGAAAGACAAAAAAGTCTGGGTAGTGGACGTGGCAGTGCCTGGAGACAGCAGAATAGATGAAAGAACTTGTGAAGATAACAAAATACAAAGACCTACAAATAGAAATAGAAAGACAGTGGCAAAAGCAAGCAAGGGTAGTACCAATAGTGATAGGCTCCTTGGGTGCAATCCCAAAACAACTGGAGCACCATTTGAACACCATTGGCATTGACAAATTCGCTATTAGTCAATTGCAAAAAGCAGCCTTGCTAGGAACTGCTTCCATCCTGCGACGGATGATCCATCCACATCTGCCTATCCCAGGTCCTGGGTAAGGACTCGATAGGTAGACAAAATGCCAAATCCAGTCTGAACATCTGGCTGACTGTGCGATGATCCACAATAATAATAATGATGATGATGATGATGGAAGGGACCTTGGAGATCATCTAGTCCAACCCCCTGCTCAGGCAGGAACCCTACACCATTTCAGACAAATGGCTGTCCAGTCTCTTCTTAAAAACTTCCAGCGTTGGAGCATTCACTTGAGGATAGCTATGGCTACACAATTTTCAAAAGGCAACATCTCTGCAACATCTTCTCCATGGCAAAGAATCAATGACTGATTATTTCAACATGTTTTCTAATATATTCTACTAGGTCAACTAAAAAGCTCAAAGCTGCATTTGCACAACATACTAAGTGTGGTTTCATTCTTGACTAGTTTCAGAGGAAAAGGTTATGTCTTAGCAAGGTTATTTAGTTATTTGCTTCCTGAAGTAAGCCCAGAAAATAGTTTAATTTGATAAACAGGTTAGCATTCTTTGTGTACACTATCAGTGAAATGTATACTTTTAATGGATGAATCCCTCTAAAGATTGGGCAAATACTTAAATTTCACAGACTTCCTTCCAATCAGTTGAGCACATCAGATAGAATAATATCTGCCTGTCTCATTCACCATTTGTGGGACTGTTTCTTTCAGTGGCCAGTAACAGCATTTGCTTGCCATAGGTGTTTTTTTTAATAGGAGAGAAACAGCTTCAATGCATGGGAGACATACTCACATTTGTTGATAGGAGTCACAAGATATCCTGAGTGGGAGGGTGACCATCTGGCTTCTGTTCACAGCATGCAGCACATTTTGGAATGCAGACTGGAACCAGTAGGTGAAATCCCTGGGTTTGAACTTTGCGAAGTTGACAGCTAATTTTCGCAATGCAATGCCCAGAATCAAATCAGAATTGTCACTGCTCTGCAATTCCATCTGTCAAGAGACCCCCCCCCCAATTTAGTAAGTAGATCAACTCCCTCTCTGCCCTCATTTCTGACACCCTCTTCTTCAGACAGTGAGCTTTACATTCCTTTTAGATGAGGAATCATCTGTCATGGGTGCAAAATATTATTTGGGGGAGGAATGCTTTTTTCTTTTTAGCAACTACCATTGTCTACCAAATATTGACAACACCGAGTCCTCTTCAATTTAGGATTGCTGTATTGAAATCAGTTCTTTTTTTTCTTGTGCTATATAAATTATACATTTCCTAAAGAATAATCTTTATATATGTAAGTATTTTGAATAGAAAAACTGAACATGAATACTTAACAAATTAGAATATTTATAGAATATTAATTTCTAGAATATAATATTCTATAAATAAATATAAGAAATATACTATAAATAGAATATTTAGAATAGAGGTGGCTTTGATGGTTGCCTGGGAACCCAGTAGGGGAGTACCACACTGAAGGTGGCTACTAGATTAATAGCAAAGCCCACTTGCTCCTTGCTTCCCCGTCCACTCATCTTTATTCTCATATTGCCATATTCTCATATTTTATTTTTCTTGTTTATTCTATTGTTCCATTGCTTTGCTACTGTTATGTTTGCATTTCTTTTCATTTCTCTGTTTTTATTGTTGTTAAGTCACCTAGAGCAGCCCCACGGTAAAGCAGGCAGCAAATAAATTTAACAAATAAATATGAAATGTTTAAAATTGGGTACATCTCCTTTAGATTCTATCTTTGTTTGTGTTAACTATTTGAACAGCAGCATCTGGCAGAAATTTGTTTTGTTCCTCTTTTCCCAAGTTTTTTTTTTCTCCCTCTTTTCCAAACCTCTTAAAGAAAATTCATGTACCGCAGCAAACTTATTCAGCTGGTCAAGGAATTTGGCTAGATCTGCCATGGTCTCCAAGTGGCTCATGATCTCCATCAGAAGGTTCCCATCATTCCAGGCTTCCAGAGTTATGACTAATTCAGCCAGCTGGCTTGCAGACAGTTTTGCCAGGACTGTAACCTGAAAATGTACATTGTGCTGGTTATATGTACCCTCTTCTCAACATGCTTCAGTCATGTTTAACAAAACTTCTGGAACAGCATTCTCTAATTCTTCCTGCCAAGTCTGCATGGCCCATCCCTGATATTTTTTTAAAGTAAACTAGCTGTCACGATTTATGATTTATGATTTGTTTTTAAACCTTATTTTCATTATTTTGAGTTCCTTGCAATTAAATTTATAAGTTGAGATCATTGCTCAATAGGCAATAGAATATAATCAATCTAACAAGATGTGATTCCATGCTGAGAAAAGTAAGGCCTGTACTTAGGCAAGAAAAACCAAATGCATAGGTACAGAATAGGTGGTATCTGGCTTGACAGCAGTGATTGTGAGATATATATAGGTGTCATAGTGGACCACCACTTAAATATGAGACAGTAATGTGATGCAGCTGCCAAAAAAAAATGCAGTCCTGAGCTGCATCTTTAGAGGGATAGCATCAAAATCACAAGAAGTAATAGTACTGTTTTATATCACAGTGGTGAGACCACACTTGGAATACTGCATCCAGTTTTGGTCACGATACAAAAAAGATGTTGAGACTCTGGAAAGAGTCTCTGAAAAGAAACAACAATGATAAGGGGCCTGGAGGCTAAAATGTATGATGAACAATTGAGGGAACTAAGTTCTCTCCTTTGAAGAGAATGATTAACGGGAACATGATAACTGTCTTCCAATACTTGAGGAGCTATCACAAAGAAGAGGCAATTGACTTATTCTCTAAAGCACCTGAGGGCAGGACAGTAAGTAATGGATGGAAGCTTGTTAAAGAAAGATCCAGTCTAGAAAAAAGGAGAAAATTACTGATAGTGAGAACAATTAATCAATGGAATAGCTTGCCTCCTGGAGTTGTGGGTGCTCCACAACCATTTAAGTGTAAGGCTCCTGCTTTGAGTGGGAGGTTGGAGTAGAAGACCTCCAAGGTTTCTTCCAGCCCTATGATTTTATAATCTCCCAAACAGACCTATTCATGATGTGATTGCAATTTTGTTGGCAGAACCAACAACCAACCAACCTGATTTTGACTAATCCTAATAAGCTAAGCAAAGTAAGACATGGTTAATACTTGGGTGGGGAACAGGACATCTCAAGGCTGTAAGTTAGATTGGAAAGCTGAAAAAAAAAAAACCATCCAAGAAGAAGGAACTTTATGTACCTCATGCCACGAACTCTATCTGACTGGGTGTCAATGCTGCTAACATCGGATGTTCTTGACAATATATGAAGATGCAGACATTTTCTATTTAACCTGTGTGTTACTTTTAGAATTAAAATTAGACGTTGCTGGAAGGGAGGGGGGAAGAATGTGCTTGGGGACTAGTTAGCTATAACAATATCTCAGTAGAATTCTTCAAGGTTAGTTGTAATAAGAGGAGATAATGGGAGGGAAAGTTCACACTTCAAACTAATTGGAGAATGTGATTAATGACTGTTAAACGAAGGAGTGAGTTATGCTTTGTTACTATGTGCCTGGGGGAGGAGAATTTAGATTTTGGCTTCTCTATGTAGGTGCCAAAGCTATGTTGCAAATTAAAGATTCTTTAAGGTAAACAATCAGAGTTCTTTGAAGAGCTTCTTCTTTCGGAACCATGACACTGGGTCTATGAAGTCATCAAAAGTTGCACCCAGCAAGATGGAGGTCCTTGGCTTATTTTTGCTGGCCTTGTATGTCTTAGCAGGGTCTGACATATTTGGGTGAGAAACTTTCAAGGAATCCCAGGGCTACAGGCCATGCTCATTTGAAAAACCTATCTTACTAAAAGGCAGGGGGAAATCACTCCCAAAACTATATGTACATAATCATAAAGTTGCTAGAAGATGCAACTGATTCAAAGAAAATTTGAAGCTTTCTCCTTCGGGAGACTGGTGAGACAATCGGAAATGGCTAAGCACAATTCACTCTCTTCCCCATACTCTGATATTTCTCCAGATATCTGATACGTAATTGACCACAACATCTGCACATACATGACCCCAAATCAGAGTCCCTTCCAGGCCTCAAGTAGATAGTTATATTCCCCCCTCCAAGGCCCTACCAAAACTGCTACCGCATTGTGTTTTGGAAAGGATGTATATTGAATCAATCCATAATGCTTGTTCCAGTATGACATGATTTCACTCAAATTACAATGAATCCAAAAAGGTCAGCAGCATCTATAGGATTTTACTGCAAGCATTGTTGTGATCTTGTGTTGCAAGCTCCACCCCGGAAGATGAAAGGAAATGGGGTCAAAAAAGCAAGATGACATTTTCTATAAATGTTTTCGGTTGGGCTTCAATCCTGACTTTTTTACCACCATCCTGTGGGGATGCCTCTGTATCAAAGGAAATCAAAATGCACATTTTGTTGCTGCCATTGATAATGACATGATGATTTTTAGGCCTGTGATTGGTGGATTGCTTGAGATTTTGTCAAGGATAGGCAATGTATGATAAAGTTTACAAAATTATATTTAGTTTCCCAGCTGGGTCTTTTGAATAAGGCTTTGTTCCAGAAGAAAAAGAGGGGACACTTTTGTCTGGGAAGAGCTGAAGCTCAGGGTTTGAGTGCCTGATTTGCAATACTTACCTGGAACCATGGGGAATGGTTTGCAATACCTAGTCCTGACAACACTAGACTGAACCAATGCCCTAAGTACTGAAGCAGCTGTCACTTTTCCCTAGAAAATTCAAGATGCTCAAAATAAATTCAGCAGAAGGACAAATGTAGGAAAAATAAACCCAAGAAAGTGGCCTTGACAGCCTAGGACAAACAGGAGAACTATCCAATGCTCTAATTTTTGTGTAAGCGATGAGAAAGGGATTCTTGTTTGCTTGCTAGCTTCAGAATTACATAGATTCACTCACCGCATTAAAATTAACATTCACTGACAAGAACTCCTTAATGCTTGCGAGAGCACTGAATCGGCCATAATTGCTTAGGAGCCAATGGGTGCTGTTGGCATCTGGAGAGCAGGTAGTACCTAGAATGCAGCAAAGATGAGCAGTCAGTGCGTCAATTTGCCCAGAGCAGCAGTTACAGTGCTGATCTCTTTATGAGATCATTGTATTTGAAGGAATAAAGCTGGAGTACAATTTTTTTAGAAATCCCAGAGACCATTGAAGGTTTCCTTAGTGGAAGGGTAAGTCAGATGGGAGTTCCCTCTGAGATTTCTGTCAGTTGTTTGTTATTTCATTCTCTTGCCTCTCTTGCCTCACATTTTGTACAGAGGGGATTTCCTTTATCTGTTCTTATTCAGTTGGATGAAAAGAAATATATTTTTTTGAAATTTCTGGTTGGGATGTGGTGTTCTGGCATTCATTTAGTAACAAAGGACCCCAGTCAAAGCCCAATTTTCTGTGGAATCCTCCTCTCTCCAGTGGCCTAAATTCCAGTAAATCCTGTTTCCCCAAAATGGGATACAGCAGGAGGAGCATGTTGCAGGTGCCATCTGCTAAAGAGGAATTCCATCTGACATGCCCCAGAAGACAAGCTTTTTCTCCTGTGGCACCTACCCTGAGGTGAGGTCAGCCCCAACCCTTAGGGCATTTCGGAAAGGCCTCCAAAGATGGCTTTTTCATCAGACATGGGGGCACCATGGCATCACATATGACATACTGATTTAGCATTTCATAATCTATTTTTTACTTCTGCTTACTATTTGTTTTAATTGGTTTTTATATTTGCTTTTAATAGTTGGTTTTATTGTACCTTGTGCCATATAGGCAGCCATATAAATTTGATAAATAGATAAATAAACAAGCTAGCTCTAGTTGGAACCACTGATTTTGAAAAAGCAAAGCATTATACAGTAAAACCTGCTCAGTATTAGGATGTGAGACCGCTAAAAAATCATAAGGTTACAGACTAGGTTGAAAAATATATCCTGGACAAAGGCAATAGGAAACTTCCAAATTGTTGCCAAAACAACTGCTTTAAAGACCTGTCCATGAAGTCCCTGGGAATCCAGATTTTAGAGAGATTCTTTTCTGCCTTAGTACAAGCACTCTTTGTCTGATGCAATGCATTCTACTAGTAATAGCACTTAGATCTATAAGTCACCCCATACTGCTTTACACCACTATCTGGGTGGTTTACAATGTCAACATATTTCCCCAGATAATTTGAGTCCTTATTTTATTGACCTCAGAAGGATGGAAGGCTGAGCCAACCTTGAGGTCTGTCAAGATCAAACTCCAAGCTGTGGGCAGAGATTGCCTGCAATATTGCATTCTAACCACTGCACCATCAAGGCTGCTGAATCAGCCTTGCCCAACTTCACATCCTCTGCTTGAGTTGAACAGGTTTTCACAATCCAAACCAGTATAGGGTAGGGAGAGGTTCCAATCCAACATTTCCAGGCTATAATGTTCCCATCATTATGATGTTCTTACATCCCTACCTTGTCTTGCCTGATATATTTTCAGGTAGGTCAATATCCTCCCATGAATAGCTTCCTTCTGTTCTGCTGTTAAGACATCATATGGTTTCTCCATGGCCTTCACCCTGAGACAGAGAAACCAAGCAGAATGCGCATATTGATTTAAGGAATCTCTGTACCATTTCTCATTATGAAAAACTAATAAACAGATTGCAAAGCTCTTTATCTTAATCATAAAAACAACATTTTGGAATGAAAATCAAAGGAAAGGAAAAAAACAATAGAATAATCTGCCCAGAGCAGTGGTGTGTTCGTTGCAAACAGAGGCTAGGGACTGTAAAGAGGATTCCTGCACTGAAAAGGGGTTGAACTACTATCTAGCTCAAGGTTGGCTCAGCCTTCCATCCTTTCAAGGTCGGTGAAATGAGGACCCAGATTGTTGGGGGCAATATGCTGACCTTGCTTAGAGAGGACTATAAAGCACTGTGAAATTGTATATAAGTGCTATTGCTATTATACATTCTATGACTTTATGACTCTATGGGCTAAAAAAAATCATTTGATGATACAGGAGGACATTAATAATTGAGGAGAAAGAACATAAAATGGTGTCTTTAAAAGAATGCCCAATCAACATCTTCAAGGGAGTCTTGCCAAGAAGCAATCCTTCCCCAATACGGATGCTCCACAAGGAAGGTTTGCTAATTGGCCATCTACAATACCTCACCTGAAAAGAACTGGACCTGGCTAGTCTTTGGACTGGAGTTCATAGGCTGATTTAGGAAGAAACCCCCCCCCCCACTTTTGCAAGATCACAAGAGCAAACCACCTTTATCAATCTTCTAAGAAATTAACAAGGATGTGTGCATGGAATTACAGTAATTGGGCTGAATTCTAAGAAGACTTTGTTAATTTTATACTAATACCAAGCAAAGCCTTGGGCTAGGTATAGACAGAGAGCTGGAGCAGCTCTAAAGCTAAGTATAACTTCTGCTTCTGCTGCATTCTGCCCATATTGTGGATTCCAGACCAGTCCAATGGTAGCCTGACATAGCACAGCACTTGAAACAATGTGTAATAGCAGAAAAGAGGAAAGCAGATAAGAATTGCAGGACAGATGTCTTTCCTCCCACCCCTGTCACGGTTGGCTCTTCCTCCAGTTCTTTCAATCTCTCCAGTTCTGGCATGGTGCATACATTGCACAAAGTCATGGCCTGTTTTCATTCTGCTTTGTTCAACAAACCACATATTGTTGGCTACAAACAAGTCATAGTAGCTGATTTCAGAAATCACAGTAAACCAAAAGTAAACAATGTGACACATGATCTGAGATGCTGTGTGAAGGAAGTCTGAAGGGTGGTATAAGGAGGTGCCCAAGTTTCATAGACATGGAAAGAGAAATGAGTTTGGACTAACAAGTGCTGGTGAGACTGGCAATCTACATCGAGTGGGATCAGCTGCAGGTCCCTGGGTGATAAAGCTGTCAGGAACAGCTGGAGTTGAGTTCCAAACCAAAAAGAATATTGCTCAGCAGAAAAGGTGCCAAACTTGAGCGTCTTGAAGACCATTCTGAAAATTAAGTCACGGATCCGGAGATCTGGGAGGACAATCAGGTGCTTCTGCCAGAGAAAGAAAGATCCTGCTTGACTTGCATGTTCAAAATGTGATAATGATTTCTCTTGGAAATTTCAAATTCAGAACTAGGAGTGACAGGGCAGCTGAGTGCACTACTGAAGTCCTGACTCCTTTTAATATGCAGCACACATGATTATATTATTCTATAATAATTATATAATACATTTACCTAATACTATATTATATATTATAATGATATGATAACATAATGTGGTTAAATTATAATAATAATGCAGCATATAACTCAAGTGATTATGTCTCTGTGTTAACTTTTATTAAATCTTTCCTGCAGATACCTCTTGATGCAGCTATCCTGGTTTCAGTCAGAAAGCTTTCCAAAATCTGAAACTTTATTTGAAAATGCTAGAATACAGGGTAACAGAGTTGGAAGGGACTTTGGAGGTCTCCTAGTCCCAGTCCTTGCTCAGGAAGGGTCTCAAGACAAATATCCAATCTCTTTTTAAAAACCTACAGTGACAGAGTTCCTCAATTTCTGGAAGCCATTTTACTGGTTAATGTTCTCACTGTCAGGAAGTTTCTCACTTGTAACTATAATAGGCAATCTCCATTATGGTCATAAGTCGAGGATTAATACCACTCTATAAAGCCTTAGTAAGACTCACCTAGAATACTGCAACCAATTTTGGTCTCCGCACTATAAAAAAGATGTTGAGACTCTAGAAAAAGTGCAGCGAAGAGCAACAAAGATGATTAGGGAGCTGGAGGCTAAAACATATGAAGAATGGTTACAGGAACTGGGCATGGCTCGTCTAGAGAAGAAAAGGACCAGGGGAGACATGATAAGTGTTCTAATATCTGAAGGGCTGTTACAGAGAGGAGTGGGTTAACCTATTTTCCAAAGCACCTGAAGGCCAGACAAGGAATAATGGATGGAAACTGATCAAGGAGAGATTCAATGTGGAAATAAGGAGAAATTGTCTGACAGCGAGACCAATCAACCAATGGAACAGTTTGTCTTCAGATGTTGTGGAAGTTTCATCACTGGAAGCTTTGAAGAAGAGAACTGGACTGCCATCTGTCAGAAATGGTGTAGGGTCTCCTGCTTGGGTAGGGGGTTGGAATAGATGACCTACAAGATCCCTTCCAACTCTGTTGTTCTGATTCTGTGACAACTTGTTTCCAGGTTCAAAAACTACAGAGAAAATGAACTTTATTGAAATAGTTATCTTTCAGTATTCATTGTACCAAACAAAAAGATGCCTAACTAACTCAAGAATAACATGGTAGCAAAAGAGTTAAAATAGAAAAATATTACCTGTTTTGCTGCAGCATTAAATTCAATCATAAAATCCATGATAGAGGTAGAAGGGCGTTTCTCCAGTTCCACCAAAATCTGTATAGCCAGGAATTCATCTCTGAAGGCATCAGTAACAACCATCATTTCTCCCATTTGTTTTGTGGACAGGAGGGAAAGGACTTCAAACTTAAAGAATAAATACACAGAATTATAGGATTTCAAAGGTATCAAAGAAATTCGCTAGAAGTCAGTCTTAAGAAAGTAGAGAGGCATTTTCTTCAATTTGTATTTTTAATAATTCAATAACTCCTGATTAATATATGATCCCATTAGCTATTAACACGTCTAGTGAAATAACAGGTATTTTATTTTGCAATTAACAATGTCATTTAATAAGCAATCAAATAAGAACTAGGGCCATTTGTTTCTGATTACCAATATACAGTGAAATGTGTTTGAATATTACTAGCTCGGGATGGTAGTTGGCTGTTGGTCTGATCTCCGAGCTTGGCGATTTGGTTGCAGACATTTCATCTCCATTCGGGGGGACATCTTCAGTGTGTTTTGAATTGTGCTCATCTGTCAGAGCACTGGCTTTTTAATATAAATATTGATATAAATTGGTGTTGGTGTTATTTGTCATGGCTTATGGCTTATGAATTCATATGGCTTATGAACTGATGAATTATTGGGGTGGGTTTGCTTAGGACTCGTTTAATCTATTGATCTGAGTGGGAAATCCTCAGATCCTGCCAATGTCAGGGCCCACTTCAAAACCTCATCCTAAGAAAGTAGAACCCGTGGAAGCAGTTTCTTCCAAAAGGAACGTTTATTAAGAGAAGCTGATAGCAGGCATAATAGACAGGATCTGAGGATTTCCCGCTCAGAACAATAGGTTAAAAGAGTCCCAAACAAAACCCCACTTCAATAGTTCATCTGGTCAGTTTGAACGGGCCAATCCCCAGGTATTAAGTCTGTTGTGGGAAAGAACTGATAACACCACTCTGTCTCAGGCTCATAGCTATGTTTGTTGGGTCTTCACACCTTTCTTTCTGGCATAGGAGATAAGCCAGATGGCAGGAGGCATATTCCTTTCTCCCCTCCCAGCTGACAATAAGGGGAGACAGTTCAAAGAGCACGTATTCAGAAACAGTGAAAGGATTATACTGTAGCGATAGAGAGAAACAAAGAGACAGCCCGCAGCGTCTTCCCCCCTCCCTTCCAGGAGTATGGCAGAACCCAGAATAATAGAAGAAATAGAATTCGAAAGAGCCCCTTGAATATGATGGGTTCTGACATCATATTGCTAGATGTAATATCTCAGCAACATTCAGACAAATAACATCCACACCAATTTACATCAACAAAAAGGTATTTAAAAGGTCAGTGCTCTGACAGATGAGCACAATTCAAAATGCACTGAAGGTGTTCCCCCCACCCACCACCAACTCCCAGCCCCCGAATGGAGACAAAACATTTGTAGCCAAATTGCCACGCTCAGAGATCAAATCAATACAATTTTTCTGAACCACCAAAAATAGTTTTGGAAGATTACTTATTTTTACTTACCCCATTAAACTCCTTATATAATAAGAGGAAGTCAGTATATCTAGCAAAATGTGCAAATTTGTAAAACATTAGTTGCAGAAAATCTTGGCTGCTGTTGTAACTGCCAGGAAATACTGTTCCTAAAAACAAGAGGGGAGAATGGCTCTTAGAAACAGGTAAGACTCAGAAAACACAACTGCTAAAGGATTATTCCGTTGAATTCTGTATGATTACCTGAGACATTGAGCTGGAGTTTCATGATAATCTTCATCAAATTGTAAATCTGAAGAGATGTGTCTTGAGATAACTCAGGATAGACCTGGTCCAAGCCTCCAAAACTGCAATCAGATGCAAAAATATAGGAGAGGAAAAGCCAGTCAATTGTACAATTGCAAGGTAAGACAGTCCCACTCATACACCTTAGCCAGTCACTCAAAGATTGCAAGAAGAGCAGACCATCACATTTCTGCCTATCAAAATTTCACAAATTTCACTTCTCTTTAGAAAAAATATTTAAGAATGACAAGTAACTGTTGGTAAATTGATATGGAGCAAAAAGAGAGCTAGTCACTGAATAAAATTCTAAAGAGAGAGGTGATCTTGTCCTTCCAAATATTAAAGTTTATTTAAAGCAAGATGCACACTGTTGTGGATAACAATAGATAAAATTTGAATAGTAGAAGGCCATTTTGAAAGGAGCTGGTTTAGCTTCTGTAGCCTTATGGTACAGAGATACATAGGAAGATAAAAATGGAAAAGGATGTATTATTTAAAAAATGTACGAAGGGAATAATAAGCCCAACAATTTCACCTCCAACTTTTCTTTCAAATGCAGTTACTGAGTTAACTGCAGTAAATTAAATGTAATTGCAGATTCTACAAATATATAAACATAGAAATACTTAGTAAAGGCTGCAAAATGCTATGATTGATGTATTTACAAATAACCAGAAGGATAAAATCAGATCTTAGGAGGGAATGAGGGACATTAAGAAAAAAACAATATTTGAAACACAAATACAAAACCAGCATCACCTATTGGGACACATGCTATATATAAACACAGAACAAACAAAAACTGTATAATAAAATGGATGCAAAATTTAAAAAAAACAATTACAACACAACAATAGAAAAAATTATGGACTAGTTATAACCTAAAGAAAAATTGGTTCCCTATTAGAACCCTATTGTCAGAATCCAGTTATATTTCCTTTCTATCTATCTCTTCTGATCTAAACCCAATTCTCACCCTTCCCTGGACTCTGCCATACTCCCAAGTGGGTGGGGGGATATGCATGAGGGTTTATTACTTTCACTTTGTCTATTCACTACAAAGTAACCTTTTGTTTATTCGCCTTCATGTCTGCTAACCATTACAATGTAACAAATTGTCTCCTATACTATACACCCCTCTGAACTTCTCCTCTCTACCGGGCAGCTAGGAAAAGGGGGGGGGGAGAGATACAAACCTCTGGGACCTGGTTTATTTCTTCGGTCTCAAAAGAAGGTGTGAAGAGATGAAATGATCATGCACAAACGGAGCTGGACTGATGTTATCTTTCCTTCCCCATCGATGGATTTAACACCTGGGGATTTGCCGGTCTGAACCACCCAGATGAACTGTGGAGTGGGGTTTGCTTAGGGACACTTTAAAATATTGATCTGTAAGGGAATCCCTCAGATCCTGTCTATTATGACTGCTATCAACTACTCTTAATAAAAGTTCAGACATGGATAAGGCCTTTGTAATACAAGCGGATGCAAGTGATGTAGCAGTGGGGGCTGTACTACTACAAGAAAATGATGAAGGGATATTGCAACCATGCACATATACATCCAAGAAACTCACCGAAACAGAATAGCGCTGGCCCATGTGGGAGAAAGAGGCATATGGGATACGTTGGTCATTACTTATATGGCACCAGTTCCTTGAAGGGAATAAAATCCCTTTTCAGATATGGACAGACCACAAAAACTTGGAAGCTTTGAAAACACCAAGGAAACTCACCCCCAGCATTTTCACCAGTTCCAATTTATGCTCAAGCATTTCCCGGGGGGAAAGAACTTCCT
Organism: Crotalus tigris; assembly: GCF_016545835.1. Taxonomy (NCBI): domain Eukaryota; kingdom Metazoa; phylum Chordata; class Lepidosauria; order Squamata; family Viperidae; genus Crotalus; species Crotalus tigris. The sequence continues at coordinate 135,834 of NW_024097818.1, forward strand.
GGCAGATGCACTATCTCGCATGCCCCAATATAACAGCATGCGAGCCACCGATTCTAAAGCACTTATTACCACAACTGGCAGCACCAGTAACCACTAAAGCCCAAGTTAAATTAAAACCGCAACTGGGTAGCCAAACTGGAATTGAATTCCAGAAAACTTTGGAAATGGATGAATGGTGCCAGAAAAATAAACACGTGTGCATGATCAAGGACGGACTGCCATGGGTGGGAGAAAAGTTATATATACCAACCACCCAGAGGGTCACGTTCATGCAGCTATGCCATGATACAAAATCAATAGGGTATTTTGGATTTGTAAAAACATTACATTTAATTAAAAGGCAATTTTGGTGGCCATCCATGAAAAAGGGCATAGAAAGTTACGTGGCCAGCTGCCCAACATGCGCTGCTGCTAAGAGGTTGCAAGGAAAATCGCTACAACCAGTGGCGAATCCCTCAGCCCCCTGGAAGGAAATAGCCATGGATTTTATAGTGGAATTACCAGAAAGCAATGGAAACACTGTCATCTGAATGGTTATGGACTTGTTTTCCAACAAGTGCACTTTATCCCTTGCCAAAAGATTCCCACCGCAAAAACCTTAGTGAAACTTTTCATGCAGCACATTTACAGACTGCATGGGGCACCCCAACACATCATATCTGATAGAGGTGTGCAATTTACGTCAGCATTTTGGAAGGAATTTTTATCCCTCTTCGGAACCACTCAGGGACTGTCATCTAGTCATCATCCTCAGTCTAACAGCCAATCAGAATGCTCAAACTCAGTACTGGAGCAATACTTAAGATGCTTTATTAATTTCCAGCAAACAAATTGGACGGACCTACTCCCTTTCACAGAAATCGCCTATAATAATGCAGTCCACTCCAGCACAGGCTACACTCCTTTTAAAATAGCCACCGGTCAAAGTTTCAACCCTATGCCAGAACTGACCCCAAATGAACCAGCAATTCCATCATTGAAAGAATGGATAGCACAATCACAAAACACCTGGCCAAGCAGATAAAAAGAGAGTTGAACCCACACCATTCATTGTAGGAGAAATGGTATATTTGTCTACAAAATACCTAAAATCCCTAAACCCTGTAAAAAACCTGGACCAAAATATATAGGACCTTTTCCAATTAAAAGAATCATAAACCCAGTAACAGTAGAATTAGAATTACCCCAAAATCTCAGGCAAATACACCCAATTTTTCACTGCAGTTTTCTTAAAAGAGAACAACAGTCACCCTTATGGCCAAAAATCCCCCCTCCCACCTCCAATCATGGTTGAAGGAGAACAACACTTCGAGATAAAGGAAATCCTAGACTCTAGGAAGTATCATGGGAAAACTCAATACCTAGTAGCATGGAAACATCTTCCCTCCTCACAAAACGAGTGGGTCCATAAACGTCATGTCAGAGCCCCGAAACTGCTAAAGAAGTTTCATACAGAATATCCCAACAAGCCAGATTAACTTTTATACCTGTTTTATTTTCTCTACATGTGGATCTCTCTTATTTTTAAGGGAGGGCAGGATGTCAGAATCCAGTTATATTTCCTTTCTATCTATCTCCTCTGATCTAAAACCAATTCTCACCCTTCCCTGGATTCTGCCATACTTCCAAGGGGGAGGAGGGATATGCATGCGGGTTTATTATTTTCTGTTGTGATTCCGTGCCAGCCTGTGCTCCCAACAGCTGAGTCTGAGGAATTTGAGGAGGAGGTGGAGGAGGCATTTGAAGGGCCATCAGGGGCAGAGGGAGGCTCTGATGAATTACAGGACTCACGGTTTGATGCAGAGCCTGGGCCCTCCAGTCGTGTTCCTGATGAAACTCAGCTGTGTTAGGAGAATGAGTCAGACTTGGAAGACTCACACCTGATGGACATGCTAATTGATGCATGCACACGTCGTCAATTAGCAAGAGTAAATCAGCAGCAGTCAATGCGACTACTCCAGGGAAAAAGGAGAAGGCACTGAGAGGCAACGCTTTGGGACTGCTATATAAAAAGAGGAGGTGTGGGTGGTGCTGATTGCTGAAGGCAACTGTTTGCAAAGTGCTTCTTGGAATCCTGGTCTGTTCGTCTTGCTTGTGACTACTCTTCTGTTTGCATCGTGTTTTCTGTGGACTATTTCCTTCCTTTGGACTTGAATTTTGCTGCTTGTGTTTTGGACTATTTGACAGGTTTGTCACCCATATTAAAAGGGATTTGTTTTGTTTTAAAGTCTCCAGCCTATTGTATCAGCAAGGGTTTGGTCCTTGTGCCTTTAACAAGAATGGCAATAGGCTGAGATAGAAGAGTTTGCCTTCAGCCTCATCCCCTACTATCATGGAGTGGCTACGTGCTGAGAACGTCCAGCTCGCCCAGCAGCTGGCTTTGTTATCTGCCCAAGTTGCTCAGCTATCTGCCCAGGTTCCTGCTGCTCCACCACCACCCAGGAGAAAATGCAAAGTGGTGAGGCCGGACAAATTTGATGGCAACCCGGACATGTTTCCTGTTTTCATGGGACAATGCCACCTGTATATCAGTGTGAAAGCAGATGATTTCCCCACTGACTGGGATAAAGTGGGGTTTATGATAAGCCTGCTCTCTGGTTCTGCAGCTCTTTGGGGCACACCCTTGCTAGCTCAACCTAGACCGTTGATGGACAACTTTGTGGGGTTTTGTGATTACATGCGGTTCATGTATGAGGACCCCATCAGGAATCAGACAGTTACCCGGCATTTGAAAGCTCTGAGGCAAGGCTGACACCCCCTATATCAATGAATTTCAGCTGCTTAGCCAGGATTCAGCCTGGAATGAGGCTGCGCTCGTGGACGCTTTCCAGGATGGCTTGTTGGAGGAGATGTTGGATGAGCTGGCCCGTGTTGATGTTCCCCTGGACCTTAATGGGCTCATTCATCTCTGTCTGCGGATCGACGCCCAGCTGCAGCAGTGAAGGAGTCGCCAGGCCACCCCAGAGACCCGTACGGCCCCCATTGTGAGTGTGATTCCGGTCCAGAGGGAGGAGCCAATGGAGTTAGGTGCTGCCAGACCTCATCTATCAGTGGCAGAGATGAACAGGCAACATTCGGGAGGGTTGTGTTTTTACTGTGGGGACCCTTTGCATTTGGCCGCTTTCTGCCCCAAGAAGCAACAAGAGGCGTCTGTGACGGTCTTCCTGATAAGGTCATGTCCGATAGAGGGGCCCATTTCACAGCGCGTTTCTGGCAGGAGTTGATGCAGGCGTTGAATGTCAAGATCTGCCTCTCATCTGCACATCATCCCCAAACTGACGGAGGGACCGAGACGGTCATTGGAATCCTGGAGCAATATCTGTGCTGCTATGTCAATCAGCAGCAGAACAATTGGGTGGACTATCTGGTGGTGGCTGAGTTTGCATTCAATAACTCAAGCACACCTCCCTTTCCTCGGGAGTCAACAAAGCATTCAACAATTGCTGTACATCCTGCCACGTCCTCTTTACTTACTTCTCTCCTCACATTTACAGAGAGACCTTCCAAATCCCCTTCCTCCTTGGGGGCTGACAGCCTCCCCCTTTGTTTCTGCCTCACAGCTGGTTGCATGTCCCCAGGCACAGCAGAAGCAGTCAGCCCATCCCCAGGCACAGCAGCTGCTGCAGCCGGCACTGGGGGCATGGGGGAAGGGCCGGCACATAGAGAGGGGGTCTAAGGATTACTTCCTCTACTTCCACCTTTATCTCTTTCTTTACATCTGATACCTTAGTCTCTAAAATCTTCACACCCTTGACTCTTTTAGTCTCAACCTGAAGCTTTTTCCCTTTAGGTCTAGCCACACACAAACAAACCATTTCAGCCTGACATTGCAATAAGTCATCTGCCTGCCCTGCTACTGCATCCCCCCACTGATCTATATACTGAAATTGGTTAGGATAGTTCTCTTCATTGGCTGCTATCAGAGAGGTGAGATCATCAATGATTTGGAGCTTAAAAGTTCCCTCCGGGGGCCACCCCACATCCATGTGAGGCCATTGATGTTCACATAAATACTGCAGCCTATCCCTAGTTACCTTAGGGTAAGGGACCCTATACTGGGTACGATTAAAATACTTATCAAATCCTTTTAACATGCATTCCAGCGGGGTGCTGGGAACACTACTACGCCCCCCCATCCTAACACACTGCCAATGACCTACAGTGCCGGAAGTTCCAACAGTCACTAGTAGGGAATGCAATGGCTTAACCACCCACACAGCCTAACACGGACTTCTTTAGGATCGCCGTCCCGAGTCCAGGGGATTGATCAGGTCCCCTCTTCTATCTTCAAGTGAGATAGGTACAATTACTTTAAACACATACTCGCCTGCCTTGTTGTTACACTTGTCCTGGCCAGGAGCTGGTTCAGACCTCCTTTCCTTCCCCAAAGGGTTCTTGGACTAGCTCTCAGCACTGTCGGCTCTGCTGAGAAGCCAAAGCTGTCTCCTGGAGGAAACACACCCCCATGGCGCCTGGAGAATAGTTCAGAGATGGCTTTCCAGCAGGTCCGAAGGGTCAAGCCGTCCTCAGCAAAACATCGCCTCACTCAAGTTTCCCGGCCAATGCACCAGAAAATGTTGTAGAAGTGAGAGACTTGAGTCAGCTCTTTCAAGGAAAGGGAAATTTATTGCGCAGGTTCAGAGAGCTGTTCACAGCAAAAAAAAGTCTGAACACCCGACTGGGCGTAGATGATCATTTTTATAACCCCCAATATGTCAGTATTTCCTGATCAAGACATATTCCATACATGGTTACATTCTATAGTTCCTTATTCTAACATAGGAAAGTCACTAGACATGGTTATAACCTATAGTTCCTCTTTTAACATAGGAATGCTTTTAGCAATATTTCAAGTGTTAAGCAGTTTTCAATATGTCATGTGATAGACAGTTTGCAATATTTCATGTGCAAAGTTAAAACAGGATATTAGGCTGTTCTGACACTTCTAAATTTAAGTGTTGTCTGGTAGACAGGAAAACCTCCCTTTCACCCACAATTTCTGTCGGACAATCAGTATTTTTCCAGCTTCCCACTTTAGGGGGAAGAGATACAAACCTCTGGGACCTGGTTTATTTCTTCGGTCTCAAAAGAAGGTGTGAAGAGCTGTGGAACATCGTGCTACAAACAGAGCCGGACTGATGTTATCTTTCCTTTTCCATGATGGACTTAAGACCTGGGGATTTGCTGGTCTGAACCACCCGGATGAACTGTGGGATGGGGTTTGCGTAGGGACACTTTAAAATATTGATCTGTAAGGGAATCCCTCAGATCCTGTCTATTATGACTGCTATCAACTACTCTTAATAAAAGTTCCTGTTGGAAGAAATTGTTTCCAAGAGTTCTGCTTTCTTAAGATGTGGGTTGAAGTGGGTCCTTACACCTATATGTAGAAACCCACCAATTTATTAAGATACAGATAGTCCTCAACTTACAACAGTTCATTTAGTAACCTTTTAAAATAACAATGGCATTGAAAAAAGTGACTTATGACCATTTTTCACAGTAATGACCATGCTAGCTTCCCTATGATCACATGATAAAATTCAGATGCTTGACAACTGACTCACATTTATAATGGTTGCAGTGTCTCAGAGTCATGTGATCACTTTTGTGACCTTGTGACAAGCAAAATCATTACTTGACAACTGCAATGATTGACTTAACAATTATGGCAAGAAAGGTTGTAAAATGAGGCAACATTCACTTAACAACTGTCTCGTTTAGCAATAGAAATTTTGGGCTCAGTTGTGGTCATAAGATGAGGACCATCTGTAGATAAATCATACATTAATAGATGTTGGAAATGCTATGAGACAAAATGAAGATTTTATCACATGTGATGGACATGTAAACAATTTCCCCACAAATGGAAATAAATATATACGTCAATGAAGAATATTTTGGAATTTAAATTAAAAATAAAACACAACTTTTCTTACTGGAATAATCTGAGAAAAAAAGAAACATCATAGTTAAATGAGATATATGCTTATAGCAACCAGAATAAATTGTGCTCAGTTCTGAAAGAAAGATCTAGTTCCAATAAAACTTGATTGGGAACTTAAACTTGGACACAGTAATGGTAAAACTAACGGTATAGATAATAGAAGCAAGTGGTTCCCAAATATACAATACAATACAAATGGCAAATATAATCACCTACAGTTCAACTTTTATGGAAACCTAAATGCTCATAAATATTGTTAAATAAATGTATAAAAAGGGGAGAAATTATAAACTGACTAGCTTCATTTTTTAAAAATATTCTTTTTCTCCTTGTCTTTCCCTCTTTTTCTTTTTAGTATTTTAATTCTGTTAAACTTGTTTTGTTTATGTATTTTTTCTTCTGTTAATATGTATAAACACAAAGAATATAACACTTGCCTTGCTGTATGCTGTTCCTTCATTTCAATTATAGTAACTTTGAATGAAAAAGCCAAATAATCATAATGCTGATCTAAACAATAGAATGCTAAAAATTTCAGTATGTTATATAAATATTATAATATCGAAGTAATATAATGTATGCTCACAATAAAAAGGAAAAAAAGAAAGCTCTATGACTAATATGAACTATGTATCAAGATTTATGCTAACACAATAAAAAGGAAAAAAAGAAAGCTCTATGACTAATATGAACTATCAGTTGGTATTATATGTTGCCACAAAATTTTGTGAGTTCTATCTGACTGTATGTACAGGTAGTCTTCAATTTACCACAAGTCACTTCGATGTTATGACAATCTGCTCCAAAACTACTTAGAACCAAATTTCACAGTTATGACTGCTTCAGTATCCTATGGTTATTCACCCATACAACCGACTGCAGGAATGTGCAGCAGCGCCCTCATCATCCTCATCCATCCCATTAGGTCCCTGCAGGCCTTTGACCAACTCGGCTACTCAGTCACCCAAGGCAACCTAAATCAGGATAGCTGTGAGAACCACCTTTCCCCTCTTTTACCTATTCCCTTCTTCTCTTTTTTGGGTTCTGCCATTCTATTGGGGGGGAAGAGGGCCTATGGGTATTCTACAATGTATTTCTTTTGCTTTGTTCTTTCCTCTTTGAAGTATCTCTTTCTTGGGATGAGAATGGAATGCACCTCCGGCCATTTGCCTTATCTCCAGGTGGAGGGAAGAAGCTCCAGAGAGATCTGTCAACCTTGAGAGCAGATCCTTACCGATTCCACATCTATTTGACACATTTGGATTGGCTCTGTTTGAACCGGCTGGATGGACAATTAGGGTGGGGTTTGGATTTCAACTTTGGATGTACTGTTTCATGCGGGAAACCCTCAGATCCTGCCTTGTTTTCCTGTAGTCAGCATCTCTCAATAAAAGTTCCTGTTGAAATGATGCATATTTCAAGAATTCTGCTTTGTTGGGAAGTTTGATTGAGGCAGTTCCTTACATTAGGCAGGATCTGCAAAGTGGTCAACCGAGAGGGAAGAAACCCTCTGCTGCGGAGACCGTGCAAGCAATGTTGTACCACGGCAGTGAGAAAGGAGAAAGCAAGGACAAAGGAGGACTGGGAAGGAAGGTCCAAGAAAGTAACCCTCCACCATGGCAGCCACCAACCAAGGTGGAAATGGGAGATGGCACAGTCGCTCAATCTCACCGAGGAAAAAGACGAGTAACCAACCTGGTCTGACTGTTCCTTTAAACAAGCCTTAAACTTGATGCTGGAAGCTTTTAAAAATCTCCAGGAGGGGGAAGTAGATCCCTGCCGGGGCTGGGTCAAGAGAAGGGGGGAGGAGGAAGAGGAAGAGCCAGCAAGATTATGGGGGCTATCACTGCCACAGCAACCCCAGCCTGAGCCACCCCAACCAGGGGTGAGGGGTCAGGGCTAGAAGGAGAGGAACCTGCTGCCCCGAATGGAAAACTCCCCCCCCCCCCTTGGCATGAAATATGATGGGGACCTGCAGCAGCTGGGATTCTTTCTGGCTCAGGTCCTGAGCTACATGTATGAGTATGGCTGGGAGATCCCCAGTAAGAGCAGAACGGTCAGAATTGTAACCATGGCACTGGAAGGCACAACAGCACGATGGATGGTGACCCTACACAATGCTGATGCTCCTGAGCTTCGGAACTTTAACCACTTCATGGTTGCCCTGAGGCAGAGGTTTAAGGATTCCTTAGCTGACTGAAAGGCTAGGGAACACATTAAAATGTTGAGGCTGGCAGGGCCGATGCCTTGTGGCCAAGTACACTGAGTAATTCCAAGACCTGGCTTGCTGTCTCAATTGGCTGGAGGAAATCTTGGTGAGCTGTTTCAAAGATGGGCTGAACAACAATCTCTACCATGCTTGTATTGCCGGAGGAGCTCCTGCCTGCCTTTACAATTGAAAATCCGAAACCATCATTGTTTCGGCCGATCATGGAGATGCTCCCCACTGGAGAGGAAAAGAGAAGCAAAGAAAGTCCCAGCAGTGCTGCCTTGCTCAACTGCCTGCTTTAAGTGTGGCAAAGAAGGCCATCGACCTGTGGAATGCCATTCAAAGACCCCGGTCAGGAAACCAGACCATCCTGGAGGGGTAAAACCTGGAAAAACCCTCAGTGCCCCAAGGAAATGGCAATGAAAAGCACTGAGGTCATCGAGTTCCAACCCTCTGAAAAATCGGGAGGGGGAACTCCAACCCCGCCAGAGAAGTGAGCGGAGATGTCTGAAAGTGACTTTTATGATGAACCCCTGGTAAATGGACCCATAGCACCCCTCACCAGGCCCATAGAAATGCTAAGCCCAGGGATGGAGGAGAAGGTGACCCTGAAGGCTTTATTGGACTTGGGCTGCACCAGATGCTTAATAAGCCCAACTCCGGTGGGAAACGTGGGGATCCCTGTGAGGAGACTGAAGAAGCCTATTTTGTTTGGCCAGCTAAATGGGTCCATTGCATTGGGAGCCCTGGCCACCCTTGCCATGAGGCCAGTAGAACTCATCATGAGGGACCACACCAAGACTCTGACCTTTATAGTGGCCCTGGCATGGAGTTGCTGTCAAAGACAGTCGCCTTTGATCTTAGGAATGGCATGGCTAAGGAAGTGGAATCCACAGGTGAATTGGAAAACAGGAGAACTGAGATTCCCAAAAGGGAATGTGAAAGGAAAACACCATGGAGTCAGAGAGAAAAGAAAGTCTGAAGTGGTGGCAACCATCAACGATCAGGGATTGGAAGGCATGCCCAGGGAATTCCAGGACCTAGCTGAAGTGTTCAGCGAAGAACGGTCCAATGAGTTGCCCCCTCACTGCCCCACAGATTGTGCCATTGAGATTATTCTGGGGGCTAAGCTGCCCAAACCCAAACTCTACTCGATAACCCCCCAGGAGTTAGAGGAGCTGCAGAAGTTCATAGAAAAAAAATTGGCACAGGGTTTCATTCAGACGGCAAGACAAAAAGTGGTCACCCTGGTGCTGTTCTGTGAAAAAAAAGATGGGTCTCTGCACTTCTGCATGGATTATAGATCTCTGAATGCAATGTGCATAAACAATATCTACCCCTTGCTACTCATGAAAGACATGCTAGCCCACCTCTCAAAGAGGAAGATTTTCTCTAAACTGGACTTGCGGGAGGCATACTACCGGGTTAGAATCAAGGAAGGAGATGAATGGAAAACTATGTTTAACTGTCCCCTAGGATCCTTCCAATTCAAAGTGCTCCCCTTTGGGTTGCAAGTTGAACCCACTGTTTTCATGCAGCTAATTAATGAGGTCCTCCATGAGCACTTATACAAGGGGGTTTGGTATAGTTAGATGACATCCTAATTTATACTGAAATGAAAGAGGAGCATGTCAAATTAGGGCAGCCCGAGTCTATGCTACACTTTCAAAATGTGAATTCCACAAAGAAAAGATTTACTACTTGGGCCACTGCATTTCCCATAAAGGGGTAGAGATGGATCCAGAGAAAGTGTGCGCTGTGCTCAAATGGGCACTGCCACAAACTAGGAGGCAATTGCAAAGTTTCCTGGGTTTTGCCAACTTCTATCAGCAGTTCATTCCCTCATTCATGCAAATTGCCAATTTGTTAAAAATGAAGGTGGAGGAAAGCTGAAACCCAGTCAGCCCTTGAAATGGACTACGGAATGTCAGGCGGCTTTTGAAAAGTTAAAAAGGTTTTTCTCTGCCAAACTGGTGTTTAAACACCCATACCTAGAGAAACTGTTTGTTATTCTGGCTGATGCCAGTGACATTGCAGTGGGAATGGTATTACTGCAGGAAAACCAGGAAGGCCAGTTGCAGCCTTGTGCCTCCACCTCAGAGAAACTCATAGAGACAGAACAAAGGTGGGAGAAGGAAGTGTATGCTCTGCGTTGGGCCCTCCTCACTTGGAGGCACTTCCTGGAAGGAATAAAATCCCCTTTCAAGTATGGACAGGTCACAAAAACGTTGAAGCCTTAAAGACCCCAAGGAAGCTATCCCCCAGACAAGCTTGGTGATTCCAGCACTTCCATCGCTTCAATTTTCCATCCGGCATTAATCTGGGGGGGGGGAGGACTTCCTAGCAGATACTCTATCAAGAATGCCACAATACAACAATGTAAAAGCCAAGGTGGTTAAGTCACTATTACCACCAAACAATTAGCTGCCCCCATTACCATGAGAGCACAAACGAAGAAACAGGAGCCTCTGGACAGCACAGCATAGTTTAGACAAGCACTAGAAAAGGATGAATGATTTTGTGATCACAAAAATCTCTGCACAATGAATAATAGGCTGCCATGAGTAGGGGGGAAATTGTATGTACTTGCAGCCTAAAGACTAAAATTTATGCAACTTTGCCATGACTAAAGTTAGCTGGACACCGGATTTGTGAAAACCCTCCACTTAGTAAAGAGACAATTCTGGTGGCCATCCCTAAAAAAGGACATAGAAAGCTATATAACCAGCTGCCCCATTTGTGCTGCAGCAAATCGGAGGCAAGGTAAGGCTACTGCAGGCAGTAGCAAGCACTTCAATACCCTGGAGAGAGATCTCAATGGATTTTATCATAGAACTGCCGGAAAACGCTGGAAATACTGTCATTTGGGTAGTGACAGATCTGTTTTCCAAGCAGGTCCACTTTATACCGTGCCAAAAGATCCCCACTGCTAAAGCTATAGCTAAGGGGTTTGTGCAGCACATATACAGACTGCATGGAGCCCCCAATGCATAATATCAGATAGGAGGGTCCAATTCACTTCGGAGTTCTGGAAAGTTGTTTTGATTCTGCTAGGTACCTGTCAGGGCTTGTCATCTAGTCATTATCTGCAAATGAATGGGGGGACAGAACGAACCAATTCAGTACTAGAACAATACCTAAGATGCTTTATAAACTATCTGTCAATGCTGCAAATACTGTATATTCTTGCTTTGACAATATGCAAAACTGTCTGGCATTTATTGGGTTAATACTTAGCTTAGACTGGGCGGGGGAAAAAAGCCCGGGAAAGAAAGAGGAAGTAAACGTTTGACCTTCTCACTAATTGGATAATGTGACCTGTGACTGCATGAGAAGGGAGGGGTTGAGCAAGGAAAGCTTGATGCCAGCGACCGGAAGTTCAGATTCTGGCATCAATTAGTCCAATGGTGACCGGCATAATTTGTAGCTCTGCAAATAAAGACTTTAGGAAACATGCCTGAAAGTTCTTTGAAGTGCTTCATTAGTCGGAACTTGTGACACTATCAACAAGATAATTGGACTGACCTATTGCATTTTGCTGAGGTGGCCTACAACAACGCAGTGCACTCCAATACCAGCTACACCCCATTCCAGGTGGCTACAGGTCAGAGTTTCAACCCAATGCCTGAATTGCCAGCCAATGAACCAACCATCCCATCCTTAAAGGAGTGGATTACCCAATTACAAAATACATGGCCAGTAGTTAGAAAAGTGTTAAATGAGGCTAGAGAAGCTTATAAAGTGCAGGCAGACAAAAAACAGGTGGAGCCAAAGTCTTTCAAAGTGGGGAACAGGATATCCCTTTCCACAAGTTTCCAGAAATCCTTACAACCCTCTAAGAAGCTAGGGCCAAAATTTGTGGGACTCTTCCCCATCAAATGCATCATTAACCCAGTCACAATAGAACTGGAGCTCCCAAAAACCTTAAGACAGGTTCATCCAGTGTTTCACTGTAGCCTACTAAAACCAGAGTTGAATATGCCCTTAAAACCAGCTGAGCCTTCCCCACCACAACCTATTATGGTGGAATGAGAAGAACATTTTGAAATTAAAGAAATTTATACTCCAGGAAACACCATGGATCAACCCAATATTTACTGGCCTGGAAAGACCTCTCAGCTTCCCAGAATGAGTGGGTCCATAAAAAGCATGTGAGAGCCCCTAGGTTACTTAAAGGATTCCATGCTCGGTACCCTGACAAGCCAGACTAATCGTTATGTTTACTTTTATCTTCCTGTTATTATTTTGTCTTTTTCCAGGTGGATCTCTCATTTTTTAAGGGGGGGGTGCATGTCAGAACCCCCTTTCCCTCTTTTACCTATTCCCTTCTTCCCTTTTTTGGGTTCTGCCATTCTGTTGGGGGGAGGGTCCTATGGGTATTCTACAGTGTATTTCCTTTGCTTTGTTCTTTTCTCTTTGAAGTATCTCTTTCTCGGGGTGAGAATGGAATGTTTCTCCGGCCATCTGCCGTATCTCCAGGTGGAGGGAAGAGGCCATGGAGGGACCTGTCAACCTTGAGTGCGGTGCCTAATTGGTTCTTTTCCACAACAATTTGACACATTTGGATTGGCTCTGTTTGAACTGACCGGATAGACAGTTGGGGGGGGGTTGGATTTCAATGTTGAATTGAAACCCTCAGATCCTGCCTTATTTTCCTGTAGTCAGCATCTCCCAATAAAAGTTCCTGTTGAAATGATGCATGTTTCAAGAGTTCTGCTTTCTTGGGAGGTTTAACTCAGGCAGGTCCTTACAAGCTACTGGCTTGTGAGGGCTGCCTGCAGCCTATGGGCCTCAGTTTGCTTTCCACCCAGTTACCAAGAGACTTGGCTACTCCTCAATCAGCTCCAGGGCCCAGAAGCACCCAACATAACGCTCTGCTTTTTGCAGAAAGGCATTTGGATGATGCAAGGCTCAGCTTTCCTACCCAGGCTGCCTTTGTTTTTAAGGGCCTTGGCTTACAAGCTCTAACAGCTCCCCATGTGCATGTGAGAGCTACTATTACCTGATTTTAGTTCTTTTGGATAGCTAAGTGGCCAGGTTGGGAGCAGATCCACAGGTGCTCCAGGGTAAAAGAGCCTTGAGAGGTCTGAGGCAGATGGGTCTGGGCCTGTGCCAAGCCTTCCAGGGCCTCCCCCACCCATGTGGCACCCCATGCGCTCCTTAAAGGCCCACATGTTTGTTTAATGCTGCATTAGGGAAAGCAAGGGGTGGGGGACATTAAGTGAGGATGTTATCACTTGTAACTATAATAGGCAGTCTCCATTATGGTCATAAGTTGAGGACTAATACCATTCTAAGGCTTTAGCCTTAGTAAGGCCACATCTAGAACAGTGCAACCAATTTTGGTCTTCGCCCTATAAAAAAGATGTTGAGACTCTAGAAAAAGTGGAGAGAAGAGCAACAAAGATTATTAGAGGACTGTCAGATCCTCTCAGACCTTATTCTCAGGGCTCTGCCATTCTGTTGGGAATGGGAAGGTTGTACTCTGTTGAGAGGGAGGAAGTCTTGTGGGCTCTGGGATGTATTTCCTTTAGTTTGTGGGGAGGAATGTGCCTGGGGCCATCTGCTTTATCTCTACTCTGCTGAGAAGACACCAGGAAGAAATTGAAATGCCTGAGAACCATGCCTTATTGCTCCAGTTCCCATAACAGCTTCACACCTGTGCATTGGCTGAAGTCAAACTGGACAGTTGGGCACTGGGGAGGGGTTTGAAAGGAGAGTTTTTAATGTAATTTTTTGTGCAGGGATTATTCAGATCTTGTCTTTCTGCTTTCACTGTCTCTCAATTAAAGTTCTTGTTGAAACGATGCCAGTTTCAAGAGTTCTGCTTTCTTGGGAATACTAGCTGAGGCAGGACCTTACATTAGGCAAGATCTGCAAAGTGGCCAACCCGGAGGGATCACAGTCTTACTGCAGGGACTGTGAACATAATGTCCAACCATGGCAGCAAGCAGAAGGAGGCTGAGTGATGGGCAGAGACTCACCCCAAGGAAAGCCCCTCCAAGTGGATGGGGGAAGCTGCCTCCATGGAAAATCTCCCAAAGCCAAGAAGGTCCCTTGGCATTGGGAAAAAGGAGGACTGGGAAGGGAGAATCCGAAAGGTTACTCTCACCCATGGAAGCAGGAAACTGGGACGGAAGTGTGAAATGGAGCTAGTCTACACTGATGACGAGGCAGGTGAAGAGCCAAGCTAAGCTGACCAGTTCCCAAAGCGGGTTATAAATTTGATGGTGGAAGCCTTCCAGAACTTGAAAGGGCAAGAAGCTGGCAGTCCTGGAGAAGCAAGTGAGGAACTGGCAGATGGGTCTGCGTGGGGGGGAAGTGAGTCCCCCATTCCCAAGACCTTGGCAGACACCACAGCTTCTGCAGGAGGGGTGACAACCACCACAGCTACCCCAGCTCGAATCGTGCCAGCCAGGGGTAATGTCCAGAGAGTCAGCAGAAGGGGAGCTCTGTGCCTGGAGCACACCCCCTTGGCGTTAAGTTTGATGGAGACCCTCAACAACTGGGATTCTTCCTCATCCACGTCCTCACCTATATGCAGGAGTACGGGTGGGAACTTCCCAATGAAGGAGCCAGAGTCAGGGTCATCACCCTTGCCCTGAAAGGTGCTGTGGCCAGATGGATGGTGACCTTATACAACGCTGACACACAGGAGCTCTGAAACTTCAACCGCTTTGTGGTAGTACTGAGACAGAGATTTGAAGACCCATTATTGGATTGGAAGGTACAGGACTGCATCAAGATGGTGAGGCAAAGCTGCCACTCCATAGCTGAATAGACCAAAGAGTTCTGGGACCTGGTGTGCCGCCTCAACTGGCTGGAAAACATCCTGGTGAGTTGTTTCAAAGATGGGCTTAACGATGATCTATACCATGCTTGCATTGCCTGAGAGGCCCCTGCCCGCTTCCATGACTGGTGCATTTTGACTGAAGAAGCAGAGATCAACCAAGCTTGGAATCAGCACTGATCTAGCAAAATGTGGAGACGATCCCCACCAGAAGGCAAAAGGGAAGCAACAAAGCCTCTGGCAGCCATGCTGAGCTTAACCACCTGCTTCAAGTGTGGCAAGGAAGGCCACCGGGCTGTAGAATGCCACATAAGAACCTCTGCAAAAAAGGCAGATCGACCATTGGGGAGAAAACCGCCCAAGCCCTTCCAGTGCCCAAAAAATACAGCCATGAAGAACATGGAGGTCATAGAGTTCCATCCCTCCCCAAAATCAGGAGGGGGAACCCTGACTTCACTGAAGAAAGAGCTGGGGACATCTGACAGTGACTACAATGATGACCCCCTGGTAAGTGAGCCGATCGTGTCACTAACCATGCCCATAGAACCATTAATCCCAGGCATGGGGACAAAAGTAGCTCTGAAGGTCCTACTAGACTCAGGGTGCACCAGATGTTTAATAAGCCCTACCCTAGTGGAAAGCTGGGGATCTGCCTAAAGAGATTGAAGAACCCAATTGCATTCTGCCAGCTAGACGTGTCCACCGCTGGAGGTGTCCCAGCCAATTTTGCCACTGAACTCCTGGGCTCCATGGGGAGCCACTCTGAGACTTTAACCTTTATGGTGGCACCTGGCATGGAATGGCCCCTTTTCCTAAGACTGTTGTGGCTGAAAAAATGGAACCCACAGATGAACTGGTGGGGCGGGTGGTTAAGGTTCCCAAAGGAACAGAAAACCCCATCTAGTAGCCGTAATGAACAAAAAGGAGAGTCAAACTGAGAAATGGCAGAGGCCGCAAAGAGCAAGCCATTGAGAGGTATACCTAAGGAATACCATGATTTGGCTGAAGTGTTCAGTGAAAGGGGCTCAGATGAACTCATCAACCCACAGACTGTGCCATTGAAATTGTCCCTGGAGCCAAAACCCAAACTGTATTCCATGACTCCCAGGGAATTAGATGAACTGACTAGTTCTGACAGTGAGAACAATCAACCAATGGAACACTTTGCCTTCAGATGTTGTGGGAGCTTCATCACTGGAAGCTTTCAAGGAGACTGGACTGCCATGTGTCAGAAATGGTGTAGGGTCTCCTGCTTAGGCGAGGGGTTGGACTAGAAGGTCCCTTCCAACTTCTGATTCCGATTCTGACTACCTGTATCTGTGCTTTCATTTTTTTTACTTCTGGTGACTGCCCAGATAAGAAACTATAGTTTTCTTGGCAAAGATTTTCCAGAAGCAGTTTGTCCTTGTCTTCTTCCCAGGCAAACAGAGAGTGATTGGCCCAAGGCCACCCAGCTGGCTTCATGCCCAAGCCCATGATCTCCCAGTTTTAAGCTTGGTGCCTTAGCCATGACAACAAGTTGGCTGGTTAGAAGTCTACAAACAGAGATTTGATGTTCATTTGTCAAAGACGACCCTATACTGAGCAGGGCAGTTAGCCTAGAACATGGGTTGGCAACCGCATGCAGCTCTTTGAGCCTTTTCCTGTGGCTCCCAGCCTCTTCTGCCATTTGCAGAGACAGAGACAGAGACAGAGAGAGGCACTTGCATTTCCCTTCTCTCTCTCTCTCTCTCTCTCTCTCTCTCTCTCTCTCTGTGTGTGTGTGTGTGTGTAAAAAAGAGAGTGGCCTCACATTGTTCTCCGATGAGCTGACAACCTTATTGGGCGGGGCTCCTGCCTTGGCTGCAACTCTGCAGGACACAGGAAGCAGGAAGGGCAGGAGAGAGCCAGCCCAATAAGAATGTGTGTCAGCTTGTTGGAGAACAGTTTGAAGCCGGCTTGCCAAGTGAGCAGAAGATCAGAGAGAGGGAGAGAGAGGGGGGAGAAAGAGAGAGAGGGGGGAGGGAGGGAGAGAGAGAGAGAACTCATGCACAGCAGCCTCTATTTCTTTTTAATTAAACTTTTCAATCAAGCTCTCCCCCTTGCGCATGCACATGTGCGCACACATGTTTTGTAGCTCCCAGTGTTTTCTTTTCTCTGGGAAAAGTGGCTCTTTGAGTGTTTAAGGTTGCAGACCCTTGGCCTAGAAGATCTCTGAGATCCCACCCAACTCTGTGATTCTATGATTGTAACAAACTTCTCTTTCTCCTGCAAAGCCATCTGAAGATCAAAACCATGTAACATTAAAATAAAAATATTACATCAAATATATTATGGCAGCTAATTCCACATACATTTGGCCACACGAAGGGCTTCCTTTTGCCAATCCATTAACCTCAATAGGAGACTTGGAATTTAATATACAAAGAGGGATGAAACCTTGAGTAGATTGATCTTAAGGGGAGCCATGAGGCTGGGGGAGGAAAGTTCATACTTACATGGCTCTGTAGGCAGAATAACTGACATCCAGTGGTATCAGCTGCAACAAATTCACATTTATGCTAGGCAGAAGGAATTTTAGTTTATTTAAGAACCAGGAATCGTAGTCTAAAGCTGTAAATTTGTAGAAATAGCGTTCCAGGTTTGTCAAAATGGTACTCAGCACCTCCAGCCTCACCTTAGCATTTCTGAGGCTCATAATGTTCTTCTGAAAAGAATTTCAAAAAGAAGGAAAGAAAAGAGAGAAGTTCTAAAGCTCTTCACTTGGATGTAGTAAACCAGAGAGTGCACATTAGGCTGAGTGGGTAGTGGAAATTAATTTAGTCCATATTTTAAATTGGACAGCCCTCTTTTAAATTTTGTAAGAAGGATCAGGCATCAACACAATTTGCCTGCAAAATGTTCATGCAAAAAAACTGCAGGAAAGCAAAGTTTGCAATGAAAATGATTTACTAATTGATGAATCACACAGTGAGACCTTAATTTAATGGACTATTCAGGGAGATTTCCGTTCTTCATTTATAACTATTAAATATGAAATTATGTCAGCATAGCAATTTAAAATATTTATGTGAAGATGCCATATGCAAATATGCAAATTGTATCATGTGTACCAATTTAAATTTATTTGTTCAATATATATTTCCAATAATCAGCTAAATCATTTGTATAATAATGCCACAATGCATTTGATGCAAATTGCTATATATAAGATACATATTTTTATTTGTGTATGAAAATTTGTATGGCTATTTAACTCAATCTCAGTGACCCTGGGTGGCTTGCAAAGATAAAACCCCAATAAAAAACAATAAAAGGAAATACCCTCCCTCCCCAGTGACAACAATCAAATGTGTCATATGGTGGGCTCCATCCCTCTCTGGAGGCCTCCCTCTCCCAGCACTGTGGGTGGGAGGTGCCAGCATCATTTAACTCACTGTGAGCTATAGCTATTGACTGTGACCTATAGCTATTGATATCTTAGCCCACAGTAGCAGATGATCTCACCCAACTGTTTTATGTAGATGTTAAACAGAAGTGGAGAAAGTACTGAGCCCCACAGGACCCTGCAAAACAGGGGACAAAGGTCAGGCCTCTTACTTCTTAAGACCCACTCAGAACAATCACAGTGAAAGGAAGTGAACCAGGACAACCAGAGTTCCTACTCCCAAAGCCACTCCGGAAGGATACAGGTAATCCTCGACCTATGACCACAATTGACCCCAAAATTTATATTGCTAAGTGAGATAGTTGTTAAGTGAATTTTGCCCCACTTTACAATCTTTCATGCCACAGTTGTTAAGTGAATCATTGCAGTTGTTAAGTTAGCAATATGGTTGTTAAGTGAATCTGGCTTCCCCATTGATTTTGCTTGTCAGAAGTTTGCAAAAGCTGATCATGTGATACTGCAAGCATCCAAATTTTGATCATGTGACCATGAGGATGCTGCAACGGTCGTAAGTAGAAAAATGGTCATCGTCACTTTTTTCAGTGCCATTGTAACTTTGAACGGTCACTAAATGAACTGCTGTAAGTCAAGTATTACCTGTAGTATGGTCAATGTTATTGGGGGCTGCTGAGAGATCTAATTTACTATAGGCTGATCTGGCATTTAAAAGCAGCAACCTAAAACCTGGACCCCACAGCTCTGCTGACCATGTAAATGAGGTGAGTGCGAGGAGGCAGAACATGAGACCAATATGAAATACCGAGGTCGCTTTCCCCATGAGCACCTCCCCGTGGCCTTCCATATTTCCCATTAACCAACACCACTGAAATACACTGTCCTACCCTCTCTTCCATGCCAGCCACCCCATTCAACTGATGTAAAAAGGAAACCTCATCCAACTAACAAATCTAAGATAAATGTAATGTTTTATTCTGGGGACTGGAAACTGCAGACTTCGAAATCCTCATGTGTCCCTCAAGCCATCGGTCCAGAAAGCCAGCAAGAATAATTTGCTTCTTACATAAGAGCTTGCTGGGAAAAAAGGAAGATGAGAGAAGGCAGAAAGGATGAACTCAGTTGCCCCTGCTCTTGAAGGCATGAAGCCCCAATAGATGATCCGTGAAAGCATATGACCCTACCTGCAAAATATTCCCCATATTTTCTGAGAAATTACCTGTTCAATGACCAAGTTGAGCCTTGTCAAGAATTCATCCATTTTGGCAAGACAAATTTCAGAGTTTTTATCCTTTAGGGTCGAAAGAACATGCATCATTGTGGTCACATTGACCAATGCATTTGATGTCGCAATGAAGTCAATCAGCTGGCGAACATCCAGGAAATGTAAGAGATGAAACTAGAAAATAAAGATGGTTCCTGGTCACTAGTCAGCTCTTTCTTCCATTTGAAATGAAAAAGGAGGATACTGCCAGCACCAGGGAAACTCCTTTATTGAGTTTTGCCAGGTTGTTGAATTGAGCTTCCATGCAAGGTCAGTATCTTGAACAATTTTTTTTAAAGGGATCTTGAGGACTGTATGCTTCAGTAATTTATTTTGAAATTTATTTGTGCAATTTAGAGATCACACAATTTCATAAGACTGTAGACTATGCAATCAGAATAAAGAGAAAACAATAATTAATTAAACAACATTTTATAGGTCTCGACACCACCTGACATAAGGGCTGAAGGAACAGAAAGGCTTTCAGCAACTTTTTGAACATCACCTAGTGGGAGCCATACAGACTTCTGGGAGGTTACACCTTCAGAGGGCAGGTGCCATGACAGAACATTTCCTAGATTCTGAAAATGGCATTTTTAATTAAAGGTACTTGGAGCATGCCTATTTATTTTTTATTTTAGATTGTTTTAATGCCATTATAAATAACTCAAGATGGGAAATATACCCAATATCCCTTCCTCTTCCTATTTTCTTCATTATAACAATCCTGTTACGGTGAGTTGGGCTGAGAAAGAGTGACTGGCGCAAAGCACTCAGCTGACTTTCTTGCCTAAAGTGAGACTGGAACTCATAGTTTCCTGGCAATTGGCCCAAAGTCACTGTCTCCTGGTTTCTAATCTGGTTCTTCATCACTAGACCAAAATGACTCTCTATGGCTGTCTTTCTACTATGCCCAATCTTAGTGACAGAAACTATTGAAGATTGGCAGTCACTCAGATAACCAGGCTATGCCATGAAGGTGTCAGAATCCAATTATATTTCATCTTTAATTATCAAACATAGAAACTCCCAATTCTGCCTTCTCTGGATTCTGCCATAAGAGGGAGAAAAGGGGGAGAGCAAAGGGGCTTTATGGCCCTCACTTCCTTCAGCACACTTCAAAGGACTGAATGTGTGTTTATTGTGGCCTCTAAGCTTTAACATATCAAAGAAGAGTAATTGCCTTTCATGTAGTTATCTGAAGTCTCCATCCAGACGGAAGAAGAAAGGGGATGGAATTGTGATACTTGAAACTATCACTGGAAGGGGGGTTGATTGGGTGGGACTACTGGGGAACCCCTTAAAACCTTGAATGGGAGAGCTTGAACCCCAAGTCCTGTCTAGCATGCCTGCAACCATTTTCTCTTAATAAAGGATTCCTGTTGGAAGAGCTATTCCAAGAGTTCTGTCTTCTTAAGATGCAAAGTGGGGTGGGTCCTTACATTAGACAGGACTTGCAAAATTAATCCACCTGGAAGGTAGACCCTTGCCGGGGGATTTTGCAAAAATTTACCATGTCAGACAACGAAGCAAGAGAGGGAGAAAACTCCCTGGAAAGAGAGCCGCTGACCCAGTTGGAACCTTGCCAGATGTTGGGATCCGAGAGGCCAGATTTCTCAGAAGAAGAAGTGGTGGAGACACAGGACCACAAGCCTCGCTGGTCGATGGGCGTTGGAAAGAAAAGCGAGTGGGGAAAGGAATCAAGAAAAGTGACCCTGAGACGGGGGAACCAAGCAACCAGAATGGAAGCAGGAGATGGAGAAATCCCTGCACGCAAGTGAAGAGGGAGGAAGCTGTATGCCGTACTCAGACTGGATCCTAGAGAGAGCTATTGACCTGATGAAGAGAACTCTCAGCTCCCTAGGAGAGGAGATTCCTGAGCCCTACGCCCGCCCCAGTTCCTGGAGCCACAAAGGGAGAGACACCGAGGGGGACGTGGAACCTGCAACCCCAGGGACATTTACTGATCCAGGAGCTCCCACCCCCTACCGGACCACAGATGGAAATCTGGACGGAAGACACTACCACCCACAATGGAGGCACCGATCCATTCCAAGACGTCCACCGTTGGAGGTGAAATTCAAAGGGGAGCCAACACGCTTGGGGTTTTTCCTAACCCAAGTCCTCAGCTACATGGAGGAATATGGGCAGGACATCCCCAGCGACAAAGCCCGCATCCGGATCGTGCAATCTGCCCTGGATGGACCAGCTGCAGATTGGGTGGTGAACCTGCATGACTCCAATGCCCCAGAACTCAGTAACTTCAACCGTTTCATGTCCTCGTTGAGAAGACGATTTGAAGACCCCCTGGCTGATCGCAAAGCCCGTGAAAGAATAACAACGATGAGGCAGGGCAAACGCCCAGTGGCTGAGTATACACAAGAATTCCGAGCCATTGCCAGCAAACTGAATTGGCCAGAAGACATCCTCCTTGGCCGTTTCAAAGACGGACTAAACTATGATCTATATGATGCTTGCCTGCCCCGAGGAGACCCACATCGACTTGAGGAATGGTACGTCTTGGCAGAGGAAGCAGAGATCGACATATTGAAGAGGCATCGCCGAGGAAAACAATGGAGCCGCCCCCCGCCTGAGCTGACACACCAACCGGTGAAATCATCGGATACAGCCAAGAAGCAGATGGGGTGTTTCAAGTGCGGAAGAGAAGGGCATCGAGCTGTAGAATGCCGCTCAAAGGCCCCCCAGCACAACCCAGACAGATCCCCAATCAACAAACCCAGAGGGTATTCAGCTAAGCCAAAAGAAACAGCCATGAAAATGATGGAAATTGCAGAAAACCCCACCTCTGCTCACCAAGGGGAAAGAACTCCAGCCTACACCACAGGGACGGTGGATGCCTCAGATGACAGCTCGGAAGGCGAACCCCTGGTAAGTGGACGCATCACACCCATCTTCAAAACAGTGACTATATTAATCCCCCCCATGCCCGAAGCTGTGAAGGTGAAAGCCTTAATAGACTCTGGCTGCACCCGCTGCCTCATTAGCCCAACACTAGTGGGGAATCTGGGCATCCCATCCAGGAGACTGGAACAACCAATCTCATTTGGCCAGCTAGATGGATCCATAGCAGGGGGGGTGCCAGCTACCCTAGCCACTCTGCCAATACACCTCTCCCTGGGCAACCATGAAGAGGACTTAACGTTTGTGGTGACCCCAGGTATGGAATGCCCAATGATTCTAGGGATGGAATGGTTGAAAAAATGGAACCCCTGGGTAAATTGGAGGACGACAGAAATCAAATTCCCGAAGGGGGACCCTATGGACTTAAAACCCCAAGAGAGGCTACCAGAATCAAGAATAGAAAAAGCATCCATAGGAGAGGAAAAAAGATTAACAGAAATACCAGAGGAATATAGGGACCTTGCTGAAGTCTTCAGTGAGGAGAGGGCGAATGAGCTTCCCCCCCACCGACCCACAGACTGTACCATTGAATTCAAGCCTGGGGCAAAACTCCCGAAGCCCAGATTATACTCCATGAGCCCAAAGGAGAAGGAGGAAATGGAAAGATTTATAAAAAAAAACCTGGAGAGAGGTTTCATTGAACCAGCTAAGCCTAAAGTGGCTGCCCCGGTCCTTTTTAGAGAGAAGAAGGATGGCTCTTTACGTTTATGCGTGGATTATAGGGCCCTGAACACAATCAGTGAAAGCAACCTATACCCGCTGCCCCTCATGAAAGACATGCTGTCACACCTATCGAAAGGGAAAATTTTTTCTAAACTAGACTTAAGGGAAGCTTACTATCGCGTGAGAATCAAGGAAGGGGACGAATGGAAGACTGCATTTAACTGCCCCATGGGGTGCTATCAATTCAAAGTCTTGCCATTTGGATTACAAGGGGGCCCTGCAGTCTTTATGCAATTAATCAATGACGTTCTAAGGGAGCACCTGTTTAAGGGGGTCCTTGTTTACTTGGACGACATTCTTATCTTTACCGAAACAAAAGAAGAACACGTCAAACTTGTCAGAGCGGTTTTAAAGAAGCTGCGAGCCGCTCACCTATATGCCAAACTCTCAAAATGCGAATTCCACCAGGAAAGGATAGACTACCTAGGCTATCGCATATCCCCACAGGGCATTGAAATGGACCCAGAGAAGGTCAGAGCAGTATTAGAATGGGCACCACCCCGCACAAGAAAGCAACTACAAAGTTTCCTGGGCTTTGCAAATTTTTACCGCCAATTCATCCCCTCATTTGCACAGATAGCCTTGCCCCTCACCAACTTACTAAAAACGAAGGGAACATCCTCAGTAAAACCTAGCCAGCCACTAACATGGACAATGGAGTGCCAAGCAGCGTTTGAGAGACTAAAGAGACTTTTTTCTGCCGAACCAGTACTAAGGCACCCAGATATGGACAAGCCCTTCATAATACAGGCAGATGCAAGTGATGTGGCAGTGGGGGCTGTGCTATTACAAGAAAATGATGATGCAGTATTGCAACCCTGTGCATATACATCTAAGAAACTCACGGAAACAGAACAGCGCTGGCCCGTATGGGAGAAGGAGGCTTATGGGATACGTTGGGCATTACTCACGTGGCGACAGTTCCTGGAAGGCAACAAAATCCCCTTCCAGGTATGGACTGATCACAAAAATTTAGAAGCCCTGAAAACTTCCAGGAAACTCAATCCCAAACAAGCCCGCTGGTCCCAGCATTTTCACCAATTCCAATTTAAGCTCAAACATTTACCAGGAAGAAAGAACTTCCTGGCAGATGCACTATCTCGCATGCCCCAATATAACAGCGCACGAACCACAGACTCTAGACCAATAATGGCAGAATCACAACTGGCAGCGCCAGTAACCACAAGAACCCAAGCCAAAATAAAACCACAACTGGACAGCCAAACTGGGATTGAATTCAGAAAAAGTTTGGAAACAGATGATTGGTTCCAGAAAAACAAACATGTGTGCACAATGAGAGACGGATTGCCTTGGGTAGGGGAAAAGTTATATATACCAACAACTCAAAGACTAACTTTCATGCAACTTTGCCATGACACAAAATCAGCAGGGCATTTTGGATTTGTAAAAACTTTACACTTAATTAAACGGCAATTTTGGTGGCCATCAATAAAAAAGGACATAGAAAGTTATGTTGCCAGCTGCCCAACCTGTGCATCAGCAAAGAGGTTGCAAGGGAAATCGCCAGGGCTGTTACAACCAGTGGCAAGTCCCTCAGCCCCCTGGAGGGAAATAGCCATGGATTTTATAGTGGAATTGCCTGAAAGCAATGGGAATACTGTTATCTGGACAGTCACGGACCTATTTTCCAAACAGGTGCACTTTATCCCTTGCCAAAAAATTCCCACTGCAAAGGCCTTAGCAAAACTTTTTATCCAGCACATTTACAGATTGCACGGGGCACCCCAACGCATCATCTCTGATAGGGGAGTGCAATTTACGTCTACATTTTGGAAGGAATTTTTATCCCTCTTAGGGACCACTCAGGGACTGACATCTAGCCATCACCCTCAGACAGATGGACAAGCGGAACGCTGCCAGTCGGTACTTGAGCAATATTTGAGATGTTTTTTAAATTTCCAACAGAGTGATTGGACGGACTTACTTCCTTTTGCAGAAGTTGCCTACAATAATGCAGTCCACTCCAGCACAGGCTACACTCCTTTTCAAATAGCCAACGGCCAAAGTTTCAACCCTATGCCAGAGTTAACCCCAAAAGAACCAACGATCCCTTCACTGAAAGAATGGATGGAAAACCTACAAAACACCTGGCCAATAGTCAGAAAATCACTAGATGAAGCTAGGCGGGCATACAAAGCACAAGCCGATAAAAAAAGGGTTGAGCCTACACCATTCATTATAGGAGAAATGGTGTACTTATCTACAAAATACCTAAAGTCCCTACAGCCCTGTAAAAAACTTGGACCAAAATATATAGGACCTTTTCCAATTAAAAGGATCATAAATCCAGTAACAGTAGAATTAGAATTACCCAAAAACCTCAGGCAAATACACCCAATTTTTCATTGCAGCTTGCTGAAAAGAGAGCATCAGTCACCTCTACGGCCAAAAATCCCCCCCCCACCACCTCCAATCATGGTGGAGGGGGAACAACACTTCGAAATAAAAGAGATCCTTGACTCTAGGAGATATCGTGGAACAACTCAGTACCTAGTTGCCTGGAAACACCTCCCTGCCTCACAAAATGAGTGGGTCCATAAACGTCACGTCAGAGCCCCGAAGCTATTGAAGAAGTTTCACACAGAGTATCCTAACAAGCCTAACTAAATTTTTTACTTGTGTTTTCTTTCAGGTGGATCTCTCTTATTGTTAAGAGGGGCCGGATGTCAGAATCCAATTATATTTCATCTTTAATTATCAAACATAGAAACTCCCAATTCTGCCTTCTCTGGATTCTGCCATAAGAGGGAGAAAAGGGGGAGAGCAAAGGGGCTTTATGGCCCTCACTTCCTTCAGCACACTTCAAAGGACTGAATGTGTGTTTATTGTGGCCTCTAAGCTTTAACATATCAAAGAAGAGTAATTGCCTTTCATGTAGTTATCTGAAGTCTCCATCCAGACGGAAGAAGAAAGGGGATGGAATTGTGATACTTGAAACTATCACTGGAAGGGGGGTTGATTGGGTGGGACTACTGGGGAACCCCTTAAAACCTTGAATGGGAGAGCTTGAACCCCAAGTCCTGTCTAGCATGCCTGCAACCATTTTCTCTTAATAAAGGATTCCTGTTGGAAGAGCTATTCCAAGAGTTCTGTCTTCTTAAGATGCAAAGTGGGGTGGGTCCTTACAGAAGGCTTTATATATGACAACTAGCACCTTGAATTGCATATGCAAGCACACTGACAAGCAGGGCTGCTTGAAGAACAATAGTATCAATTGCTCTGGACCTTGTAGAATTATACCATTTCTTTCCTATTCGTTCAAGGAACAAGAATAATTTGAGGGAACTATGTCTCTCCAGTGATATCAGCCCAGCCCATTAGACCTGGCAGAGAAGTCATGTTGTGGGTTCTGTTGGTTAGGGACCTACATTTGGTAGTTCCCAGGAGAAACACCTTCTCTGCCACAGCACCATCCTTATAGAACATTCTTCCCCCTGAATCTAACCCCATCTCTTTTGATTTTCCAAAAAGCCCTCAAGGCCTGCTGAGATTACTATTTTTGAGGTATCCATATTTGTCCTTCTCATCACCTAGCATTTCTATCTTTGGTTTTTATGACATTTATTAATATGATTTTTTTGAATTTTATATTTATGGATTTTACATTGTTATTTGAATATCATTGTTGTGCACCACCCACAGTCACTTTTGATGAGATTGGTGGCTATATAAATTTGATGATAGGTAGGTAGGTAGGTAGGTAGGTAGGTAGGTAGGTAGGCAGGCAGGCAGGCAGGCAGACAGACAGACAGACAGACAGACAGACAGATAGATAGATAGACAGACAGACAGACAGACAGACACAAAACAAGACAAGACAAGGCAGATTTCCTAAGACAATTGCATGACACCTGCAAGAATTTGGCCTTCTCTAAGAAATAATAAAGGGTTGCATAAGGTTCAAAGTACATTTTTCAAATCGCTTTGAGAATACACACATACCTTCTGCCCCCACAATCACTGTGGTCTAAATTAGCTGCTAAGCAATAAATCATACTCACAGGGTCAAACTTCTCATGAGTGGATTTCACTTCTTCCAAGGTGGCATCATGGAAGAACAAGCCCCATGCCTGATGGATCCATTCATCACTGAACTCCATGTGATATGCTGAATAAGGAACAAGGGAACTCATGAAATACAGAGTTTATCCAGTGCAAACACTATACCTTACCATGCAATTCACTATACGGAGGAGAACTTGACCCTCTCTTTAACCAACGCAAAGCATATTTATTTCCAGTGCTTTTTTTGTTAAAAAAAAAAAAGGTGCCGGAACGCGCACACATGTCATACAACCCGCCTTGCCTACCCTGGTTCCATCCAAAAAAGGTGCCTGAACTCCGTTCTGGGTGTTCTATGACAAAAAAAGCCCTGTTTATTTCTATTTACAACTGCCCATCATTCTCACCCCTACCAAACGGAAATTGTTTAAGGGGGGGGGGAGAGCTGAGATGTCTCTCTCAGAAATCAATCATGTGCTATCAGCGATGGCTGTTAGCAGCCCCATAAATAGAACTTCAGAATGACCTGACCCCAAACTGGCCATTCACACTTCAGAATGATGCACTCATCACCATTGTAATCCCTCACTAAAAATGGCTTGACTATACTTAAGCTCATAGAAACAGCTCTCTGGGGCAGCAGGATGGCAAATCAGAAATAATTCCCTTTTTCCTGGAACAGCACATTTTATATGTGAATTTATCTACCCCTCTCTTTGCTGTCTCACGTGTTCATGGGACATGAAGCACACCTAGTGTTATGACACATCTCAGTGACCAGCTGTCATTAGGAAATGAGTAATGGAACGCTATGATCAGAGATCATTCCAATGGAGACAGCTCTTAAATCTGTCAAAGATAGCATGAGTCTGATGTCAGATTACCTTTAAATTCCTTGAGATAGTGAATAATCCAGAGCACTACAGCTCTCTTTGAGGTTTCTGACATTTGGTCATGTGCATTGCTAAACCTTGAGACACTGAAAAGACACAAGTAACAACGGAAAATGACTCAATCGTTCACAATCACTGAGATTTTTGCATGCAAGAGCTCCCAGAAGATATTACCACAGTTCATTTGGACTACAGGATGTGTTCTTCCCAAATTTCTTTTCTGTCCTGGCAGAACCACCTTGATGCAGAACCGTTAGAACTCATTTATGGGTTAACCCAGAGATTAACCTCCAACCAAAGAGATGTTAGGTAAACTCAGTAGGGATTGAATCTGAAAACGGAAGAACTGCTGAGGGGCCTATTCCATCAAGTAGTAGTGGGAAAGGGGCAGAAATCAGGCCTTTCTGGCACTAGCCCTGCACTTTAGAATCCTCTTCCCCCTAAGTAAAACATAGGAGAGGCAGTGTGGGGCACCAACATGAGTTCTAGTTCCACCTTTGACATGAAGCCAGCTGAGTGATCAGGGGCAGCCACTCTCTCTCAGCCCCATGAAGGAGGCAATGGCAAATGTTGCCATGAAAACTGCAGGACTTATCAAAGAGTCAGAAACTGACTTAAAGGCACACACATACAAAAGGTAAAACTGGCCCCAACCCCCTTGAAAGTCATAAGGTTTGGAAGGCCATACCATTTTGGCCAACTGGGCAACTGTCTTTATTATTATTTGTTACTATTTTACTATATTATACATGGCGATGTGTGTTATTTCTTGCATTGTTGTACATCACTCACAAGTCGGTATAATTGGGGCAGCTTACAAATACACAAATAAGCCTAATGTAGGCAAACTGTTCTAGATTATAAGTCCCAAGTCTTATTGACTGAGGCTTTGATAGTTAAGGTCTAAGCCACCTGGGGGATATTAGAGTACCCTCTGTAGTCTAATAGTCTCTTCTGTAGTAGCCAGGCTGGTCTTAGAAAATGTGCAAGGAATCCAGTGCTTTGTTTGCAAGTGAGCTCCCTTGGTAAAAAAAAAAAAAAAAAAAAAAAAGACGATAAGTCAGGGACTGAAAATGGGTGTCTGAGGATTGAGAAAGATGGTAGAGAGCAACCTCACTAATTTGTTCTATAATTGCCCAGACTCACAATTTTGGCCATTTTGTAAATGGACTTCTTTAAGGAACCACCAACATTGTCTCTAAACTTGCACAACATACTTTAAAAATATGAAAAGTGCTCACTCGTACAGAAAGGCTAGAGACTCCTGCTATAATAGCAAATGTATCGAATACGTACATAACCACGAAGGATGCATAGTCTTGGGGAATGATGTAAGTAAGTGTTGTAGTATTGAATGCATAAGCAAGGAACCATAGATCTTGCTGGAATGTGATGTTCCAATCAATTGCAGTATACATCTCCAGGTGAGAAGATGCCAGTTCCAGGAAATTTGTCAAGAGCAACTGGGTCACTTCCAGGTTTGGAAGGACAACAATCTTGTGCTGCACAGTGATTACAAGAAAGTCACCAAATTGAAAACATGGAGAATGAGAATGGAGAAGAGATCCATATTTGTATCTAGAAAACCCTGGCCACGGAAAACAAGTTTTACCCTTGCATTACCCTTGACCCTGCTAATTATGATTGTATAGAGATGATTTTTATATAAGAAATATTCAAATATAAATTCTTTATTCTCTACAGTTTAAAGTGGTTCATGACCACTCATCGAGGCATCTGCCCTGTATGTTTACAATCCCAGGGCTTGTTCTTGAGAGATTGGTTTCTTTTTTATGTAAAAACTGGTGAAAAGGTCTCTTCATAGTTTAAAAATGTTTTAAAACACTTACAAAAATGTTATTTGAAGAGAGGCTCCCTGACTTTGGCATTTTCTAGAATGATCATACAATAAACAACGTGGCAAACACTTTTTAAAAAGAAAGTGAAATTTCCATCTGCTCCCATGTAATCCAATGAACATTTCAATTTTTGGAAAATAAAATAAGAAAAAATGCCAAATCACAAAACTGTTCCACTGAAGAGAGGAGAA
The DNA here is from genome assembly GCF_016545835.1 of Crotalus tigris. NCBI lineage: Eukaryota > Metazoa > Chordata > Lepidosauria > Squamata > Viperidae > Crotalus > Crotalus tigris. Next base: position 166,037 of record NW_024097818.1, read on the forward strand.
CAAAGCAGATTTTTAAGAATATATAGATTTCTATTATAGATTTTGATTAATTTATTTGAAGAAACCAAGTTACTGATAAGTCACTAATGGAATTATCAGTGCAAATAGTGCTGACATTTTGAAACAACCACCTTCAGTAACCATGTTTTTCTCATAAAAATGGACTGGGGGCAGAGGTGGAGAACTAGGGAGACAAACCTTAATAGCAGCTTGGGTGAATTCTTTGAGAATCATCTGGACATCGCTGAAGCTGCTACCTTGGAAGAAGACCACAAGATGTTTTGCCAAAGAGATGTTGGTCAAAGTGTCAGAATGGATTATCATATCCCCGATTTGTTTTGGAGTTAATAGATCCAAAACTGTGTACTGTTGGGGAAAATATATAAATATTTATGTATCTGAGATGACAGACAGACAGACAGACTGACAGACAAATGATAGATAGATAGACAGACAGATAGATAGATAGATAGATAGATAGATAGATAGATAGATAGATACTGTAGATAGATAGATATGAAAGAGAGACCTGTAAGCAAATAATAATAAAATCTCCCACTCTTCATTTGCTTCAACATTGTTTAATAAGTCACACTATTACTCAGATTACTAGGCTGGCTATCATAGTGGATATGGCCAATAACAAGTCATCTTCTCCAAGCAGTTTACAGGTAACTCCCAAATTCCCAGCCAGCTGGTCCAATACAGAAATTGTCAGATTAGAGCAGTGGTTCTCAACCTGTGGGTTGGGACCCCATTTGGGGTCGAACCACCATTTCACGGGGTCGCCAAACAACGCAGTCCGCCATTTTTCCCCCTTTTCCTTAGCTGTGGTACTCCCTTTTATTCTATTGGCTTTTGAAAGCCAATAGAATAGACTCTCTTGAATAGAGTCTAATTCTATTGGCTTTCAAAAGCCAATAGGAATTGTCCAGGCTGTCTCTGCCCTGCTGAGCCCACCAAAAATCCCATTCTGCAGATGGTGCTGCACCAGTTGAGTAGTCCTCGACTTACAACCGGTTGGGGGTCGCGGCATTAAAAAGGCTGAGAACCACTGGATTAGAGGAATAGTGTGCCATTTTGATTGTGCAATTCCCTTTGTCACTCTTCCTTCTCACTTATCATGGAAGGGCAATAGTTCGCTTGAAGATGACAGATTTCTGTAATTGATGACTGACTGACTGATGAAAAAAAGGCCCCAGTCTACCTTTTTTCAGTTGCTATACTGTACAGTATTCTTTTTTAAGTAGAAGAGTGCTGATTTTTCCATTTCTAGTCTTTAATATCCAAGCACCCTTCTGAAAGAATCAATCTCACATCTCACATGTTTTCTTTCCCTCAATTCTTCACTAGGAGACAGTCAATCTTGCCCTAGCTAATAGCAAGCATAGTTTTCTTTTTACCCTACATCTGGAGAAATGGGGCATTAGATCAATACCACTAGGCAAAATAGCTCTGCTGTGGGAGGTCTCTTATATGCCTAGAAACCAAAAGATGTGGCAGGCTCAAGTCCAAACCTCCACAAAAGACTTACTACATCAAAGGTCTGGCGGTAGTAGGAAATCAACTGAATGTATGGCATAGTCATAGAGAATCTCCTAAAGAATGTGAGGAGCCAATTTCTGGTTGTGGTTTTTTCAGAACAGATAGGACCTACAAAAGCATGCAAAAATAAAAATTGTGAGCCAACTTCTTTATTGAGGACTGTGGTTCTCCTCCCAAATTAAATTCTACTTTAGTGCAAATTAATTATTATAATTGCATCTTCAGACATAATGATTACCTCTATATATATATATATATATATATATATATATATATATATATATATATATGTAGGTCTTTGGTTGTTCGGGTTTTCTCCCACGTAAAATTGGAAGTGTCTTGGCGACTTTTCGACGAAGTCCCATTCGTCATCTTCAGGCTGGTGCTTTCAGCTTCGTGCCTCGAGCAGCAGTGTGTGGTCTTGGCTGTTTCTTCCTTTTAACTGCCAGTGGAGGTATGAACTGATTGGGTGGGAGCTTGGCTGTGTTTTGATTGGGTGGAGGTGTGTTCTGATTGGTTAGGGGCTTGGCTGTGCTCTGATTGGCTGGGGGCTTGGCTGTGCTCTGATTGGCTGGGGGGTTGGCTGTGCTCTGATTGGCTGGGGGAGTGTTCTGTTTGGTTGTGCTCAGGTTAGTCTGAGTTGCAGAGGGATTCAAGATTTTGGGCTGCCCTGCCATTCCTTGGCTTTGCGTTCGTGGTCGTGCTTCATGGAGGGTGTCAGTTTGCTTCATGTATGGATTGGGGGGGTTTAAAGTGGCTAATGATGCAGCTGTGGTCTGGCTTCTGGTTTGTGGTCGTGCCTCGTCATCGGTGTGGCTTTGGGTTTGTTTTTTGCGTGGATGTGTGGTGGTGGCCTCCTGTGTGGGTTTTGTGAGTGTGGGTCTGGTATCATTTTTTGTGTTAGGGAGTCGTTTGTCAATAAGGGCGGGTTTCCAAATGGCTGGTAGGCGGGAGGTATCATCTTGCTTGTTCATGCTGTGTGGGCGTTTTTCTATCTCGATGGCTTCTCTGATTATTCTTTTATTAAAATGTTCACTTTTGGCAATGGTTCTGGTATTTTTAAAGTCAATTTCATGTCCTGTGGCTTTAAGGTGTTGGACCAGGGAAGATGTTGGTTCCTCTTTTTTTGACTGAGTTCTTATGTTCTTCAATGCGTGCACTTATTCTTCTGTTGGTTTGTCCGATGTCTGTGGTGGGACAAGTGGTGCATGGGATTTCGTATACTCCTTGATTTTCTAATTCAATTTTATCTTTGGGGTTTCTTAAGATGGTGGATATTTTTCTGTTTTGTGCAGAATGCTGTTTTGATGTTGTGTTTATGAAGGATCTTACTGATTCTGTCGGTGGTGCCTTTTATGTATGGGAGGAGGGCTTTGCCGTTTTCTTGTTCTTTGTCTTGGATTTTGGTGGGGGTTTCTTTTTGGATTAGGTTTGTAATCTTTTTTCTATGGAATCCATTGGATGTTAGTACATTGGTGAGAGTGTGTAGTTCGGGTTTTAGGTGTTGTTCGTCAGCTAAGCGTTTTGTTCTGGAGATGAGTGTCTTGGCTACAGAGTTGATCTGTGCTGGGTGGTGGTGTGAGAGAGCGTGCAGATAGCGTTTTGTGTGTGTTTTCTTCTGGTAGATGGTGTGTCCTAGGGAGCCATTGGATTTCTTGTAGACTAAGACATCCAGGAAGGGAAGTTGGTTGTTAGTTTCTGTTTCCATGGTGAACTGTATTTTGGGGTGTAGGCTGTTGAGGTGTGTGAGGAAGTTGTCCAGTTTTTTTCTTTCCCATGTGGCCAGATTATGAAGGTGTCGTCTACATATCTGAGCCAGAGTTTGGGTTTGTGATCCGATGTTTCTAGAGCTTGGGTTTCAAAGTGTTCCATGTAGAGGTTGGCACTGACAGGTGAGAGGGGTGATCCCATGGGTGCTCCTTCTGTTTGTTTGTATTTTTGTCCGTTATAGATGAAGTATGTGTTGGATAGGCAGTGGTTGGTCAGATCTAAGATGTGTTTGGGGGGGTTTATATTTGTTTTGAATAGCTGTCAAGGCTTCTTTGATAGGCACTTGGGTGAAGAGGGATATGACATCGAAGCTCACTAGTAGGTCGCTGGGCTGTAAGTTTTGTTTCTTTATGATCTCTATAAACTGGAATGAGTTTTTTACGTGTGAGGTAATTGATTCTGCATAGGGCTGTAGTTGTTTGGCGAGAAATTTGGCTAGGTTTTGTAGAGGTGAGCCTATGGAGCTGACTATAGGTCTGAGTGGGGTTCCTTCTTTGTGTATCTTGGGAGACCATAGAGTTTGGGGCATCTGGATGATTTCTCTCTGGGAATGATTCTTTGCTGGATCTCTTCGCTAATGGGGGAGGCTTTTATTTTTGATCTGGTGGTTTTTTCCCCGAACTACACACTCTCACCAATGTACTAACATCCAATGGATTCCATAGAAATAAGATTACAAACCTAATCCAAAAAGAAACCCCCACTAAAATCCAAGACAAAGAACAAGAAAACGGCAAAGCCATCCTCCCATACATAAAAGGCATCACATACAGAATCAGTAAGATCCTCCATAAACACAACATCAAAACAGCATTCTGCACAAACAGAAAAATATCCACCATCCTTAGAAAACCCAAAGATAAAATTGAATTAGAAAATCAAGGAGTATACGAAATCCCATGCACCACTTGTCCCACCACATACATTGGACAAACCAACAGAAGAATAAGTGCACGCATTGAAGAACATAAGAACTCAGTCAAAAAATAGGAACCAACATCTTCCCTGGTCCAACACCTTAAAGCCACAGGACATGAAATTGACTTTAAAAATACCAGAACCATTGCCAAAAGTGAACATTTTAATAACAGAATAATCAGAGAAGCCATCGAGATAGAAAAACGCCCACACAGCATGAACAAGCGAGATGATACCTCCCGCCTACCAGCCATTTGGAAACCCTCCCTCATTGACAAACGACTCCCTAACACAAAAAATGATACCAGACCCACACTCACAAAAACCACACAGGATGTCACCACCAAACATCCACGCAAAAAACAAACCCAAAGCCCCACTGACTATGAGGCACGACCACAAACCAGAAGCCAGACCACAGCTGCATCATTAGCCACTTTAAACCCCCCCAATCCATACATGAAGCAAACTGACACCCTCCATGAAGAGGAAGCACGACCACGACCGCGAAGCCAAGGACTGGCAGGGCAGCCCAAATCTTGAATCCTCTGCAACTCAACTCAGACTAACCTGATCAAAACCAAACAGACCCACTCCCCCAGCCAATCAGAGCACAGCCAACCCCCCAGCCCAATCATGAGCACAGCCAACCCCCCAGCCAATCAGAGCACAGCCACGCCCCTAACCAATCAGAACACACCTCCACCCAATCAGACCACAGCCAAGCTCCCATCCAATCAGTTCATACCCCCACTGGCAGTTAAAAGGAAGAAACAGCTAAGACCACACATTGCTGCTCGAGGCACGAAGCTGAAAGCACCAGCCTGAAGATGACGAATGGGACTTCGTCGAAACGTCGCCAAGACACTCCCAATTTTACGTGGGAGAAAACCCGAACAACCAAAGACCTACATACAAATACCCCCGAAAAAACGTCAGAAAAACATATTATACTATATATATATTTATATATATATATTATATATATATGATATATATATATATATAATATATATATAGATATATATATATATATATATATATATATATATAAAATGTATGTATATAAAACCTTTACATCCCAGAACTCACATGACTGGAAACATGGACAGGATAGTGCCAATACAATTTATTGTATTTTGAAAATATGATAAATTGTCTTAATTACGGCATGTATTTTGTCTAGCTTTTAGTCATTAGCTAACTTGTGCCTGTGTGTTTTTAATTGCTATTTTGTATTTCAGTTGCTTCTAACTATCCTAGTTAACTCACTAAAAAAGCACAATGCAAATATTTTCCCCCAATCTGTATAAATGAAATGAAACCTTTTTTTCCAATAAAAACATGTTTGCAAACATATTTATGTGTTTTGTGATCTCAGCAGTAGCATGATTCATTTAAAATGAAAGTAACAATTATATAATATTCACTTTAAAAAGCTATTTTACTTAATACCTTTTGATAAAATAGATCTATAATTTAACACATTTTCATAATATGGGGCTTTGAAGGTTTTGTTTCTCCCTTAAGGGTGTCTTTCTGCAAATCTACAAATTAGCCAGTAGAGGGTAGAATAGTATAGCAGCATAAATGCAATTATGAAACTACTTGGGAAACCTGCAACTTTTTCCATTATAGCTACATAAAAATCATCTGAGCCTTTAAACACAGCTAGACCATTATATACTTCTTGTCCTTGTCAGGTTTTATCAGCTGCTTTCTAAAGTCCAATGACACAGCTGTCAGGTTTCTTAGTTGAACTGTGTGATGTCTGCAAGGAAGAGTGGGGGGGAGATGACCCTGAAGAAAATAGCAGTGTCGTTGACTGGAATCTCTCTCTATGATTGTATATGTCAAAGCTGCATATTTTGCATCTCTTCTATTCAAAGAATCTGGAAAACTATGTGAGTTATGAATGCTCATTTGCTAGAAGAAATACAGCCATTTCAGAAGAAAACTTAAAGGTGAAGTATTTGTGGCAGACTATAATGCAAGAAAAATAAGTTTAATGCTGTCCAGTGAAGCTGTAATGAAATAAATGCATGCTAAATCTGTCCTTCAAATAAGATCCACAATTCAAGCATTTACACTGGCTGACTTAAAAATAAATTCAAGTGAGTTCAGAAGGACTTACTCAAAGTGCAAAACTAGAACTGCAGCTTTAAAAGCAAATAACTGGTAGAATAATTAACTTATAAAACCTATTAATTTTATAGAATTAACATTGAGGAGGTAAATTGGAAAAGGGAACACTAAGTATACTAGACTGACATTCTGGAGAAAAAAGTGAGATATACATCAGAAAATACTATAATATTATATATCTGTTTAACTCATTCTTTTGAATGTACTTTTCTATGTCATTATACCTGCAGAAGGAGGACGCTAAAACAAAATGGGAGGAGTGATCTCTCCCACATATATTCACGTATTGCTTCCCATGAATTAATCAAATTTGAAAGCAAAACACACATAAATCATTTCCAGATGCCTGTAATGATTTGTAACCTTAGCCTAATGACAGGGGGGCGGGGGGAAGAATAAACTGAGTAAGGAAATATGATGGCTGGTGATACAATCTTTTCTCAGTGGAACATCTTGTTTGGATTGATGGGAGCTGAAGACCAAATCATATAAAGCAACATGTCAAACTCACGATGTCATGTGATGTTGCGCAATGTATCGAAGCTTTTTCCCCATTGCCGGCAATGGGGTGGGCGTGGTTTTCTCATGACGCATCCGGCCCACAGGCCGGCAGTTTGACAACCCTGATCTAAAGGACACGAGCCACTAGGAAGCTTCAAATCATCACTTACTGAAACTGAAAATCCTACTATAAGAAATTAAGTTTAGTAGCACCACCATCTGAACTGAACTGTTTTAGTTGCAGAGTCTGTTAAAGAGATAATTAAAAGACAAAAAAGGTAGAGTATTTGCTATTTGCAGGACTGGAAAAAAGAAAAGAGGCTAAAGCAAATTTCTATGGTACCCAAAGCTTGAAGTTACACATTGTCATGTACTTTACCCAGTGGTGTACTTAGCTTAGCTTTGACACACAGAATGGTACATTGTAAACACTGCTTTCTCCCTCACTGCTATACCATTATACCAGGGGTAGGGAACCTTGGCTTTTTTATGACTTGTGGACTTCAATACTCAGAATTCCTGAGACAGCCATGCTGTCTCAGAAATTCTGGGAGTTGAAGTCCACAAGTCATAAAAGAGCTAAGGTTCCCTACCCCTGCACTATACCAAATGTCAAATAGCTAATCAGCATGCTGGCAGCAATAATTTGACTTCACACTTATTGCTGTCTGTCTGGATAACTTCCTGGTCATCCTCAAGTTGCCATACAATGGTTACTCTCTGGCCTGCACCATCTATTACCCAGGGTAGACACCACTCTACTCTCAGTGCATCACCGTCTCTGTCTAAAGCTCCAATACAAACTCTTTCAAGGGCTGCTCTGTTGCTAAGTATAGGATATCCAAAAAGGATTCTATCCAATTTAACTTTTTATAGCCACCCATTTCAGTATTCTAGTTCATGATTCTAGACAACTCACAACATTAAAGCAAATAATATATACTAATAATAAAACAAGAAATAACCATCTAGAAACCAACAGTGGTACTTTATTGGAAAATCCAGTTTAGACCGTATTTGAAATATCCCAGAAATGTCCACTTTAAATATATTCAGATTTTGATAGAGATATGTTGCTGGTTTTATTCCTGCAATGGATTTCAACAAGCAAGAAAGCAGCTCAGGTGCCTTTTTGACCCAGCAGAACATGTTTAAACTTAAGAAACCTCCACTATTGCAAGTTATGAAGTCCAATTTGAAGTAAAGATAAAAATCCTTTAAAAAGCTATTTTATCATAATTGATTTAAAGTCATTATCCCAGTATCTAGCTAAACTTTTCAGCAGAATGATTTACCATCAATTTGCAAAGTAAAATTTTATCAAAGAGATAAGTCATATTATCAAAATCAATTTAAAACCCAAATATGACGAAATTAATACTGAAAAATAAAAAAATAATAAAAAATGATGAATAGACATTCTAGTAGTTGAATCACATGTCCTAATATGACCAAATTGGGCCATATTAGGACATAAATGATATTCAACTACTAGAATGTATGTTTAATCATCATTTTTAGTATTTTTATTTTTTATTTTTCAGTTTTATTAATTACCTAATGTAAAAAAATCCTGTCTATAAGGATATGTGGAATGAACCAATGTCTTTAAATTCTCTGCAATACTTTTAAAAAAGGAACTGGATATGCCAGGTTCAGTTCTTTGTTAGGCTTACCATTTAGGGCTAGCTCTAAGTAGTTGGATAAGAATTATGAAAAAAATGAACTTACTCTAGGTAAAAAAAACACAAGTAACTTATATTCAGTTTTTAATAGAATGAATTTATTATCTAATCCTACTTATTCTTTGTCTTCTAAAATTAAGTAGTTCAAATCTGAAGATTTTTCAGCAAGCATCTTGCTGACGATCAGCAATAGTCCAGAAAATAGGTTGAGGGACTTTGTTTTTTCTAGATGAATCAGTCTAGGTGAATAGACTCCTCTACTCATTATTATAGATGACTATTGATTTGTTTTTCATTCTATGCCTCATTTTATTACTCCTGGTATCTGGCTGGACTAGTCCCTGCTGTTTTCTTGGCAAGGTGTACTATTGCCTACTTCCTAGGGCTAAGAGAGTGACTGATTCAAAACCAGCTGGTTTTGTTTCTAAGGTAGAACGAGAACTCACAGTCTCCTGGTTTCTAGCCCAATGCTGTATCTACAGTGGTGGGATTCAGTCAGTTCGCACCACTTTGGCAGAACCGGTAGCTAATTTTTTGTTGCCCAGAATGAACTTCCGGAAGCAACATCCACACAGAGAACCAGTTGTTCACATACTGTATTTGAATCCCACCACTGTGTATCAACCATACCAAATTGGCTCTCTGATGCAACATTAGATTCAATCTCATTAAATTATGAGCATCTAGGTTAAAATTAGACAATTGGTCAGGGAATTCTAAGGTAATTATTTTGGTGATTTTAAGCTGCACAATACTTTTACTTTTATTTTGTTTTGATCAGTTAATAAAGTGCTTCAGAGTACAAAAAAGAAAACTATGTGGATCCTCGTCTCAGCTCCCTACAGCAAACATGTCTTTTCCACAAATTGCAAGGCAA